>NC_060121.1:407587248-407890278 GCF_021461395.2 Schistocerca americana | reverse complement strand
CCGATATGGCTAAACAAAGGTACTCAAGAGCACAAAAGGAATATATGTATGCTTTTAATGAGGCCAAAAAACAACATAACCTAGTCAGCATTGAGTCATCAAAAAATAAATGCAAAAAAGCATGGACTATAATAAATTCAGTGGCCAAAAGCAAGAAGAAAGCTGAGGTAGAAATTTCAGCAGATGAATTTAATAACTACTGTATAAAATCTGTTAACCAAATTAGGGAAAGCACTGGGAGGCCGCAAGAAACTGTAGCTGATCTCATTAAATCTCATAATGTAGACTACACCCTGAAAGACAGATTCCTTTTAACAGAGCTCACACCAGATGTTGTTTTAACTATTGTAAATAATTTTAGGCCCTCTGATAGTGAAGATATATATGGTATTTCTTGTAATATGTTAAAAAAGATAATTGGGCACATATTATATCCTCTTACTAAATGTATAAACAGATGTCTAATTGAAGGAGTATTCTCAGATGTATTAAAATGAACTTCCCCGCATGGGGCCTCCCGGCCAACAATGCCATACGATCATTTCATTTATCCAGGGTAGTACCCATTTACAAGAAAGGAGACAAAAATTGCCCATCTGGCTATCGTCCAATATCTCTGACACCTATTCTATCTAAAGTTTTGGAATCCATCATCCACTCCCAGTTGTGTGATTAACTGACATGAAATAACATTATTACTGCAGTACAATTTGGCTTTAGGAAGGGCAAATCCACAGTCCATGCCATTGACTCCCTGATTAAAAAAATGCTTAATGCTTATGAAGGAAAAAATTTTGCTGAGGCTACCTTTTGTGATCTTAGCAAAGCCTTCAATTGTGTGGAGCATATTTCACTCCTCAACAAACTAGTTTATTGTGGAATCACAAACAGTGAAGTTGACAACATCTTCAAATCTTTCCTCAGCAACCATAAACAAATTGTTTGTATTGGTAAACAGAGATCACAGCTAGCTGAAGTTAAGTGCGGTGTGCCACAAAGCTCAGTATTAGGACCTCTGCTATTTATCCTAATGACAAACGACTACCATCTTACAAAAATACTCACTCCATTCTCTATGCAGATGATACCACTTTTTTCAATATCAGTTCAGACATGGATATGCTCCAAACTGTGGCAAATGACACAATATCACAAGCATCAGTCTGGTTTCGAGCTAATGGGTTCCTGCTTAACGGGAGTAAAACTCAAAAGATTGTATTTAGTATAAGAGATCTGCCAGTAGCAGACTTCATGGATAGTGTTAAGTTCTTAGGTATTGTTATAGATAGTAAACTGACTTGGGAGCCACATACAAAATACATTAGTGCAAGGCAGTCTAGAGTGGTGTATTTGCTAAGGAATTTAAAAAATCATGTACCTGCGGCCCATGTAAGATTAGCCTGCTTTGATTTTTTACAAAGCATTATATCTTATGGGCTTTTAATATGGGGCAGTAGCTCACACCTTCAGGACATTTTGGTACTTCAGAAGAAAGTAATTCGAATTATCACAAACAGTGATAAACTGGCCCACTGCAAATCACTTTTTATCAACTTAAAAATATTAACCGTTATAAACGTGTATATTTACACTGCCCTACTGCACATAAAGAGCAACTTCACCAGCGTATAAGAGATGTACACTCTCATGGAACCAGAAATAGTAGTCATCTTGACATACCTTACTACAGGTTATCCAAGTCACTGAACAGTTACGAAGTGGTGGGTATGAAGATGTTTAATGAACTGCCACTAGAATGGGTAGAAGCTCCATTTGATTTATTTAAAGACAAATTATTCAGTTGATTAGCTGCAAATCCTTGCAACTCACTTCAGGAATTTTATGACTGTAAAATATCATAGTGGTACCGGTTTGGAGAGTACAGCATAATTTCTTTAACTGAGTAATTTATGATGCAATGTTTTCTTATTATTTGATGTTAAATATTGTATTTTATTAAAAACCAATAGTTACATAATGATCTTCATGTATATATACTGTATAACTTGTATATACACTCCTGGAAATTGAAATAAGAACACCGTGAATGCATTGTCCCAGGAAGGGGAAACTTTATTGACACATTCCTGGGGTCAGATACATCACATGATCACACTGACAGAACCACAGGCACATAGACACAGGCAACAGAGCATGCACAATGTCGGCACTAGTACAGTGTATATCCACCTTTTGCAGCAATGCAGGCTGCTATTCTCCCATGGAGACGATCGTAGAGATGCTGGATGTAGTCCTGTGGAACGGCTTGTCATGCCATTTCCACCTGGCGCCTCAGTTGGACCAGCGTTCGTGCTGGACGTGCAGACCGCGTGAGACGACGCTTCATCCAGTCCCAAACATGCTCAATGGGGGACAGATCCGGAGATCTTGCTGGCCAGGGTAGTTGACTTACACCTTCCAGAGCACGTTGGGTGGCACGGGATACATGCGGACGTGCATTGTCCTGTTGGAACAGCAAGTTCCCTTGCCGGTCTAGGAATGGTAGAACGATGGGTTCGATAACGGTTTGGATGTACCGTGCACTATTCAGTGTCCCCTCGACGATCACCAGTGGTGTACGGCCAGTGTAGGAGATCGCTCCCCACACCATGATGCCGGGTGTTGGCCCTGTGTGCCTCGGTCGTATGCAGTCCTGATTGTGGCGCTCACCTGCACGGCGCCAAACACACATACGACCATCATTGGCACCAAGGCAGAAGCGACTCTCATCGCTGAAGACGACACGTCTCCATTCGTCCCTCCATTCACGCCTGTCGCGACACCACTGGAGGCGGGCTGCACGATATTGGGGTGTGATCGGAAGACGGCCTAACGGTGTGCGGGACCATAGCCCAGCTTCATGGAGACGGTTTCGAATGGTCCTCGCCGATACCCCAGGAGCAACAGTGTCCCTAATTTGCTGGGAAGTGGCGGTGCGGTCCCCTACGGCACTGCGTAGGATCCTACGGTCTTGGCGTGCATCCGTGCGTCGCTGCGGTCCGGTCCCAGGTCGACGGGCACATGCACCTTCCGCCGACCACTGGCGACAACATCGATGTACTGTGGAGACCTCACCTCACGCCCCACGTGTTGAGGAATTCGGCGGTACGTCCACCCGGCCTCCCGCATGCCCACTATACGCCCTCGCTCAAAGTCCGTCAACTGCACATACGGTTCACGTCCACGCTGTCGCGGCATGCTACCAGTGTTAAAGACTGCGATGGAGCTCCGTATGCCACGGCAAACTGGCTGACACTGACGGCGGCGGTGCACAAATGCTGCGCAGCTAGCGCCATTCAACGGCCAACACCGCGATTCCTGGTGTGTCCACTGTGCCGTGCGTGTGATCATTGCTTTTACAGCCCTCTCGCAGTGTCCGGAGCAAGTATGGTGGGTCTGACACACCGGTGTCAATGTGTTCTTTTTTCCATTTCCAGGAGTGTATGTAACTTGACTTTGTCAATTGCTGTAATAGCTAAACGACAATAAAATTTCATTCAATTCAATTCAATTCATGATAAAGGTCTAAAAGTCAATATTAGCAAATCCCAGTCATTACCATTTAAACTTGGTAATTCATACCAAACCTGTATTGATAATATAAGTGGCATCAAAAAAGTAGACACTGACAAATGTAAACTTTTTGGGATATACCGAGACAAAAATCTCAGATGGGTAGAACATATCAATGTTGTATGCAATAAAATCAGCAGTTCACTGCACTTAATTAGCAAACTATCATATTTAGTCTCTGAACAAACATTAAAAACTGCTTATTATGGGACAATATTTGCACATATTAATTATGGAATAGAGGTATGGGGATGTGCTGCTAATAAACACATGAACAGAATCCCAACACTGCAGAAAAGAGCACTCAGGACCATGCATCGACTAGGATACAGATGTTCATCTAGGGAAACCTTTGTACAACATAAATATCTAACAGTATACTCCTTCTATTTGTACAAATTAATAACATTCTTTGTGGACCATAAAAGTAATGAAGCTAAGTCCTGTGATGTCCGTACCCATAACATCAGACAAAAAGATTGCTTCTTCAGAAACAGAACTAAACTAAAGACAACAGATCATAGTCCTTGTATAAATGGCCAGATATGGTTTAACAAACTGCCAAGTGCTATAAGATGCCACAGAAATAAAGTATTCAAAAGGGAATTAAAAACATTCTTAACTCTCTAATGTTTGTACTCACTGAATTAATACTGATATTAAAATGTAGCTATTCTTAAATGTAGGCCAACCCTTCTGTCTATACGATGTACTATTCTGAGGTGATTGTAATGTACATTATTTTTGTAACAACATGCTGTAAATTCAGATACCTATACTATGTAACAACTGTATATTGCTTTATGAAGTATTGTACCGTATATTGCCAAGTGTGTCACCCTTAAGTGGCTTCTTGTAAATGTGAATTGCAAATTCCTACTGTTTGTACAAAAATTGTACGAAAATGCTGTGAAAATTGCAGAAGTCACCAGTTGGTGACTATATGCAAAAAAAAGACAATAAATAAATAAATGAAACTAGCAGTGAATGGCTACTAATAACTACTGATTTATAAATCACCCAAAGTGTTATCATAATGCAAGAATATTTATCAGCTAATTTGAAATGTAGCATAATTAACTTCTTATTACTAACTAACTGCCAATGACTGACAAAAAAGTAAAGTGTTCACAAAGTATACAAAACAATCATAATGTAATAATGTTTACCAGCTGAAATGCACATTAACTAGAGATATAATGATTAAGGAACCATACAGTTGTGAAATTAGCTTCAGATCTTACAGATTAGTGTTAGATTAATTGTCGTAGTACTTTTAAAGTCTTTTAACAACTATGAAATTACAGTACACAACAGCAAACCCTCTGCACAAAATCATCATTGATTGACAATTAAGCACTAAACAAAGACGGAGTGTGTCAGTTTCAAATCCTGTCCGTGAAATGATACACAGCACAAACTTAAGTTCACTTAATTATCACACTCTCTATCATTAATGATTAAGATAAAATATTCATTAAATCAGACAGCATAACTAATTCTCAAGTCAACATACTCTAATACATCCCTAAGCTGTAATCGTTTGACTGTAAATTTCATGAGTCCCACTGTGTACTTCAATACACTTTCTGTGTTTACTGCTTAATGGACAAGGCATAGTTCTCTAATCATTAAGACATCATAATGCAACCTGATCTCTAAAATTAATTACTACATAACAAAAGTGATACTTAAAAAAATTATGATTACCTATGCAAAACATCCCAGCAACTTGAATTCATGGCACAAACTCTGTAATCATCATTATGTAGCATATAGCATAAAAACTTACAGAATCATTAAGTATTCTTAGTAGAAGCTATCAAACAGCACAATATGTAAATCATTCTACAGTATACATCACACAGTTGACATAAATCATAAGTAAAACAGAAAAGCGCATCATTAATCAGACAACAAAATCATTGAATGCATAAGCTGAGTAATGCTCAACTTCGTCCTCAGTATTCACAGTATTGCGTATCTCCTAGTATAAAATAGTTCAAAGCAAAAACTACCTTTTCCATGATATTATGCAGTATTCTGTAATTATGTTGCCTTGCTAGTTCTCTTTTCACATCTACTTTAGAGTTGAACTACATGTCCAATGAGCACAATCAAACACTGTTCTGCATTTACAAAACATTGCTGCTCTCTCATTTAAGACTTTATAACTCACACCCACTGATCTTTATGTCAGTATTGTGTCTATTATGCAAGTCAGTGTGAAATATAACAGCTCATTCTTCATGTGATTCCAAGAACTAATTTAGTTTATCTTTCACATGACACCAAAGATAATTTAGGTTGCTTAATTAACTATTGTAGCATTAGGCAGGACCTGTGTAAGCAATTGCACCTTCGGAACACTGAAATGTATTTTCAATAACGTTATGTCAAACTACTCATCAGTTTGGATCCATCCACTGCTAATAACATGTATAATCAGTTTGCCTAATTCCAACTAGAGCCAATAATGTAGGCAAATACAGAGTGCTACTTACTGTAAAGAAGACACATTAAGTTGCAGACAGGTACAATTGAAAGACACTGCCTGTCTGCAATTATCATGTGTTCTTTGTGGTAAGTAGCAGTCTGTCTTTACATACATTGTTGATATTCCTACCTGGAGTTTCCATTGTACTATAAGAACCCTTCAGTTACAAACAGTCAAATAATGAAAGCGGCAACAAAAAGACTATTTCTATAATGTTTTTGTCAGTTACTATGCAGTTACTATGCAACTGCCTATCATAACAACAGCTAATTACTTACTAATCACTGAAATTCATAAAACAAAGTCATACTGATTATGCAAATCAAGTGATTATTTGGACTACCATAATATTTATTGAAATCCTTTTCATGCTTTTCTGTGAATACCAGTATTCTCTAGTGTATTTATTTGGACTGCACAATTAATTGTGTCAATAGCCTTGGCAACCGGTGGTTATACAATACTTTTGGAAGGGTATTGAGATGTAACAATTTTTATGATTTCAAGAGCCAATTTAGCTTTCACATGACACTAAATCTAATTGAGGTTACTTAATTAACTGTTGTATCATTAGATAGTGCTCATCCAGGCAATTTCACCTTTTGAGCATAGGATTGTAGTTTTCAATAACATCATGTCAAAGTATTTGTAAGTATTACATCCATCTAATGCTAGGAACATGCATAATTAATTCATCTAATTACAATCACAACCATTCAGTTACAAACAACCAAATAATGAAAGAGACAACAAAAGTACTGTTTTTAAAATGTTTGAAACCTGTAACAATTCTGATTAACATACTGTCAGTTTACTATGCAATTGTTGATCATAACAACATGTAATTACATTACTAATTACTCAAGCTCATAAAGCAAACTATTACTGATGATGTAAATAAAGTGATTGTTTGGTACTGTAATATTAATTTAAATTCTGTTCATGCCAAAAAATTAAATATGCATATTTGGAACCAGAAACGTATTTGCAAGATTTGGGATGGTGTAGTTTCAGAGCAGTTAACAAAAATGTAATCAGCATTGTTGATTTGAAGCATTTCACTTATTTTTCTATGAAATCAACAAATATATATTTGACCTTGTATCCTGTTTCATGTATTTCAAATGTAACCACCAAATGATAACATTTTCTGTAATTTTGAATAACTTCTGTGACTGCAATTAACAAAATTACTTTATGTAACAACAAAATTACTTAATGTAACAATGTGACCATTGTCAGCAAATTTATATAAGACCTATGAGAAATTTTGTGAGATGGCCAGTATGATGTAAGAGTTTGACAAGGACCCTGTGATGTAAACAGTAAACCTAAAACAACAACTGTCTTTACATGATTATTGAGAATCATGCGGTTCTCCTCACCATTTTCATTTAACAATATCTGTAGTGAACTCTTGAGCAAGATAAGTTGACAACATTAATTATTATTCTGAAGATATCTAGAATCTTCTGTGACCTGTCTAAAGCATTCAATTGTATAGATCATAAAATTCTACTTGTGAAGGCTGAATGCTATGGATTAAATGGTAAAGCAAGTCATATCTAGACAACAGAAGACAGAAGCTAGTATTGTACAATTCTGCAATGGCACCTGCCTGCACTGACTGGGGCACACTTAAATGTTTGTCAATGATCAGCCATGCTGTATGACACAAAAGCACACTTTAACATGTGTGCTGATGACACAGTCATTATGATTGACAAAAAAAAAAAAACCAATTGCAGTCTAGTCAACACTGCGACCATTGTATTCAAAGAAGCAATAGATTGGTTCACTTCAAATGGTCTTTATTCAAAGAAGCAATAGATTGGTTCACTTCAAATGGTCTGTCACTCGATGTTACCAAGACTCAATTCATTCAGTTTCAAACAGCAAATAAAAAATAGGACAATATTGTAATAAAATGTGGTGACAAAGAAGTATTGGTAGTGAGTCTTCCAAATTCCTGGGATTACACATAAACAACAATCTAAAGCAACAGTTCACATCAACAATCTATGAAAAGACGGAATTCAGCAGTATTTGCCATTTTCTTAATTTCATCTGTTTGTTACTTGTAAACAATTAAAATTGCATACCTAGGATATTTCTATTCACTTATGACATATGGCATCATATTTTTGGGTAACCAGTCACAAGCAAACAAAGTCTTTATTGCACATAAGAGCATCACCAGAATTATGGCTAGAGTGCACCTCAAATGCTCTTGCAGAAACTTATTCCAACAGCTCGGGATCCTCACCATGTTGTCTCAGTACATTTTTTTCACTAATGTACTTTGTGTACAATAATCAAACAATTTACAAAACAAAAAGTGAATTTCATGATCATGATACAAGAAGTAAACATGATTTTCAGAAAGATATAAAAAATCTCAGGATGGTACAGAAAGGAGTACATTACTCAAGCATAAAAGTATGTACTAAACTTCCATTTCATGTTAAATCAGTCACTGGGAATATGAATAAATTCAAAAAACAGAGAAAACTTATTTTTTTGAGTAGTTCTTCCTATTCTTTAGAGGAATGTTTTGACAGTGTGTAACAATGTGTACAATGTGTTTACATATAAACATTCCTATAAGAATTGACTATGTAGCACTGGCATACCAATTATCAACAGAATGCTTCTCATATGTATTACAATGTAAGACTTGCAATTTTGTGTAATCATAATTACTACTATAATCTGTGTTATAAACACTTGAACATCATGTATCTGTTTACATACCGGTATGATTTGTAAGCCTTATGACCATTTAGATTGGTTATTACTGTAATAATCTGACACATTCTACATCCCAATTATACACTTGCATCAAGTATCTATGGAACATGAAAATAAATAAATAAATAAAAATAAACTGAGTTGCACCCACCAAAATACACAAACTTTCCTTACAGCTGCCATTAACATTATGAAAATATGATTAACTTTCAGTGCAACTGACATGTTTGATATTACTATAAAATTGTTTCTGAACAGAAAAATAAAGTTGCTAGGTGATTTCTCACCAGATTCAATTGCTTAGCACAAATCTACATAATTCATTATACTTCAGTAAATTTGTCACACATTCATTTCAAACTGATTGTAAAATTTATTTTTATACAGCTCCCACCAACCAAGTTTAGCATGTTCAGAAAAGTTTGAGAAACATAGACCAATTACTGCCCAATAATTGTGCTTGAATTTAATCAGAACTAAAGATCTTATAAATGATGACAATTCCTATATCATGTATATGATAAAATGGATGATAATAAATTAAATTAAATAAAATTAAATTGCATTACATGTGTTCCGTAGAATGGAGATCCAAATCTCCAACCAGCCCTTAAATTCTTTTCTGTACTATGCACTTCAAAAACTGTTTTATTTTTTACTTGAGTAGATGTACCATTCATTTCTCATTTAAAATACATGATATTATTTCAGAACGTTATTCTTAAAAATTATCACCCCTGTTTTTCAGATGCTTAATGATCTGAAGAACTATTTACTAGATCGAAAATGTCTTCCATTTTTCTGGGTGGAAGAAAATGATTTGTTGTCAAAATTAAATTCAGATGAGAAGAATAACATAGGAGGCTACCTTAAAAATATGGTTGATGAAATTGAAAAGAATCTTGATGTAGACGGATTTCTAGAAAGATATTTCAATTTACCTGACAGGTAAGTTCATGTCTTGTGTATCTCATACCAACCACGGGAAAGTAATTGTAGTGTTTTGTATTATTATATAAAATCAGAGCCATTACTTTTGTTTGGTGGAGTGAAGAATGAAACATCTTTGTATCTGTCCACTGCCAACATGAGATAACTAAATAAAATAATATTTATTCTCATGGTTATGAGATTATTTGATCTCTTTGTACTACGGAAATTACAAAAATACTTTTGCAATGAAAATCAAGGATTCTCAGTATCAGCTTAATATATTTTTTTTAACTTTATTTGTTAGTGCCCATTAAATAAATGTCAATAGTTTTTGCACTAAGGGTCAGCCACATGAGTTATAATATATTTGCTTCCTCTGCTCAGATATTAGCAGAATATTGTGTTCATTTTGTAATCTTACCCTCCCACACATATCAGTACTAAAATTCTCTGCCTATATAAGTTTTGAAAGCACCAAGAGCTCCAAGTCTTGAGTCTAGGGGCTCATTTTTGCGGCTGAAATTTTGATTTTGTACACTGTGTGATCAAAAGTATCTGGACACCTCCAGAAACATACGTTTTTCATGTTAGGTGTATTGTGCTGCAACCTACTGCTAGGTTCTCCATATCAGTGACCTCAGTAGTCACTAGACATCATGAGAGAGCAGAAGGGGGCACTCCACAGAACTCTCGGACTTCAAGCGTGGTCAAGTAATTGGGTGTCCCTTGTGTCATGTGTCGGTATGTGAGATTTTCACACTCCTAAACATCCCTAGGTCCACTGTTTCTGATGGGATAGTGAAGTGCAAATGTGAAGGGACACGTAAAGCATAAAAGCGTACAGACTGACCTCGTCTGTTGACTGACAGAGACCACTGATAGTTGAAGAGGGTCATAGTGTAATAGGCAGACATTTATCCAGACCATCACACAGGAATTCCAAACTGCATCAGGATCCACTGCAAGTACTATGACAGTTAGGCAGGAGCTTAGAAAACTTGGATTTCATGGTCGAGCGGCAGCTGTAAATGCCAAATGATGACTCATTTGGTGTAAGGAGCTTAAAAATTGGATGATTAAACAGTGGAAAAGTGTTGTGTGGAGTGATGAATTACGGTACACACTTTGGTGATCCAATGGCAGGATGTGAGTATGGCGAATACCCAATGAACGTCATCTGCCATCATGTGTAGCGCTAACAGTAAAATTCGGAAGTGGTGGTGTTATGGTGTGGTCATGTTTTTCATGTAGAAGGCTTGCACCCTTTGTTGTTTTGTATGGCACTATCACAGTACAGGCCTACATTGATGTTTTAATCACCATCTTGCTTCCCACTGTTGAAAATCAATTCAGGGATGGTGACTGCATCTTTCAACACGATCGAGCACTTGTTCATAATGCATGGCCTGTGACAGAGTGGTTACACGACAATAACATCCCTGTAATGGAGTGACCTGCACAGAGTCCTGATCTGAATCCTATAGAACACCTTTGGGATGTTTTGGAACGTCGACTTCATGCCAGGCCTCACTGACTGACATCCATATCTCTCCTGAAAGCAGCACTCCATGAATAACAGGCTGCCATTCCCCAAAAAACCTTCCAGCACCTGACTGAAGGTATGCCTGTGAGAATAGAAGTTGTCATCGAGAATAGAAGTTGTCATCAAGGCTAAGGTTGGGCCAACACCATAATTAACTGCAGCATTACCAATGGAGGGCACCAAGAACTTGTAAGTCATTTTCAGCCAGGTGTGTGGATGCTTTTGGTCACATAGTGTAGTTTGCCAGTTGCTATGAATATCATTTTATTTTATCCCATTCTTTTAAATCACACCGACTTTACAGTTTTCACTTCTGTCACACCATAAATTACATTATTAGTGATACAATCAAAAAACATCTAATTCCATCAGAGGCATGCCCACCACTATTTACATTCTGCAGTAGTCACAATATTCCAAAGAGTTTATAAGGCAAAAGAGAAATTTCTTGACAGAATAAGAGGGGGACTAATAACCTCAGATGTTAAGAGCCATAGTGCTCAGAGCCATTTGAACAGAATAAGAATCATCACCGAGATATATTATTATTTTATAAATGAGTCCAGAAGTAAATTTAATAATTTGCATTTGATTGTGCAATTAATAATATGAATTGTAAGTATGCCAGAAATTTCTTAATTTGAAATATTTTTAATAGAAGAGTAAGTCTAACTGTATGTACAGAGTACTAACAAATTAATTTTTTTTTTACTTATCATAGCCCAAAACATAGACAAAATCATATGCAGGTCATTAACTTAGACAGCTGATATAACATTCACCTATACAAGAATCAATAGTATTCTTGACATCAGTTATTTCTACAAAAAAAAAAAAAAAAAAAAAAAAAAAAAAAAAAAAAAAAAAAAAAAAAAAAAAAAAAAAAAGGAGGTAATGTTAGAGGAGGGTGACCCATTACACATGACAAAAATATTTACTATATAAATCGTAATCTATACATATATCAGGAGATGGCATTCAGATTTTCATATCTGTGGAACATACTGTCATAAGACAAATAATACAAGATCAAAACTACAACATTACACCTCTAAACTTGTAAATTACTAGAATTAATAAATATTAAGTTAAGATCTATACAATCAAACCTTCAAAATCTTCAAGAGAGTAGAGAAAAAAATTTCAGTGAATAAGTGTACAACGAATGAGATGACTCAAAAAACTCACAACGACGGGTACAGACCACAAAAATATTCTCAATCATGTGTAGTAATCAATCAGCCATATAAACCATAGTATTTGGAGATATGTTGTCTCATGAAAGAACAAACTAATGGAAAAATCTTAGAGGCTGAGTTTACATTGTGGGGATTGACCCACGAATCGAAACCACACCAGATACAAACCACCAAAAAGTTTCAGTACAACAAAATGGGTAAAGCTCATAATCATATCAATAAGTTCAATTATATGCAAAGAGTAACTGTAAGAAGCATCTCAATCAAAGGATCTCCTTGAGTACACACACACACAATCACGATGACCAGGCATACCCAAACCAGAGCTAGGCAGGTGTCTGCCCACAACTCAAGATCCAATCATATATAATATTGCAATAGTCAGGACAGATTAAAATAAATGACACAGTCCAGCAGCTTAAGAACCAAAATATAGATGTCTTCCACACTATTTGCTGATTGTCTATTCAACTAAACTACACACATAAACACCTAGAAGATTGATTTACAATGATAAAAAAATACATACTTATTTAAGGTTACGTAATGTATTGGTATGTTAATCCCCCTACATGCATTTATGCTGAATAACACTGTCTTTAGCAGTCTTGCAAACAATTCACAAATATCAGTTGCAACACAGATCCAAACAGCAGTTGCTCGAGTACGTTACCCAGCACCTATGATCTTTCCCAAGTTGACTGATCCAGCAGGGTACAGCCATACAGCAGTTTGGGGAGTGGATTCACCCACATCTTTCCTCCTTAGAGCCCTCATCACACTCTCCAACAGATAGCATTCAATTAAATCCTGAAACATTATTTTGTGTACTAAATATGCTGTTCAATACCTTCTTCACATCACAAGAGATATGCTCTCCTTAGTCATTCTAAAATCAGTTATATGGGAATTTATGTCACATGTGATTAAAGAGTGTTCACATATGAAACATTAATAAACAGAGTTAAATGCAATCAGAGGAATGGACTAATAAGGTAATACAAACAGACATGCTTAGCTACTATTCCTAATCTTTGCAGTACAAATTATGAACATTGTCCCATTTCAAAATTGCAAAAAGATTTACTCATTTAGTCTCATAGCATATATATATTTTTTTGTGTGTCTATCGACCTGCCAGCGCTTTCGTTTGGTAAGTCACCTCATCTTTGTTTTTATATATAAACAAAGATGATGTGACTTACCATACGAAAGCGCTGGCAGGTCGATAGAAACACAAACAGACACATACATACACACAAAATTCTAGCTTTCGCAACCAATGGTTGCTTCGTCAGGAAAGAGGGAAGGAGAGGGAAAGACGAAAGGATGTGGGTTTTAAGGGAGAGGATAAGGAGTCATTCCAATCCCGGGAGCATATATATATATATATATATATATATATAGTTATAATAGAGGGAAACATTCCACGTAGGAAATATATATCTAAAAACAAAGATGATGTGACTTACCAAATGAAAGTGCTGGCAGGTCGACAGACACACAAACAAACACAAACATACACACAAAATTCAAGCTTTTGCAACAAACTGTTGCCTCATCAGGAAAGAGGGAAGGAGAGGTGGTCTTTCCCTCTCCTTCCCTCTTTCCTGATGAGGCAACAGTTTGTTGCGAAAGCTTGAATTTTGTGTGTATGTTTGTGTTTGTTTGTGTGTCTGTCGACCTGCCAGCACTTTCATTTGGTAAGTCACATCATCTTTGTTTTTATATATATATATATATATATATATATATATATATATATATATATACAGGGTGATTCAAAAATGCATGTAAATATTTTAAGGGTGTATTTGTGAGGTAAATATAAGACAAAAATGTTCTATAAATGTTTTTCCATAAACGTTTAATTCCAGAGTTATCGTTAAATACGAAAGTCATGTCCGTATCAAAACGACGGCAGTGCAAGCAGCAGGATGCCATATTCTGGTACGTAATTCGCATACGTATCTCCCAACAGTTGATTCGAAACTGCATGAATAGTGTTTGTTTTTGTTTGCATGTGATGTTTACTCCTACTGTACGGAAGATGGCGCTGATGTTGTTGGTAACGGAAAAGTACGTCCTGTCGCTCATTCATCGTCAGAAGGCTAAAGGTTTTGTGCACATGATGTACTCAAACAGTGAGTATGCTGATATGCACCTCGTGTATGGTGCAGCAGATGGAAATGCACTTGCAGCAAGACGAAGGTACAGTGAGCTGTTTCCAGGAAGACGGTTACCAAGTCATCAGACGTTTGTATCTGTGGACAGACGTATGCGGGAGTATGGCATTCGTCCTGGGCCACATTCAGGTCGACCACTTGAGCATGCAGTGAACGTCGAGGAACATGTTTTGGACCTGGTAGACCAAGATCCATCTATCAGTACGAGACAAATTAGTGCAGCTGTACGACTTCCACAATCTACTGTATGGCGGCTGCTTCGGAGACAACAGTTGCATCCATTTCACCTGCAAAAAGTGCATGAATTGACACCTGAAGACTATCCTCGCCGTCAGCAATTCTGCCAGTGGTTACAAGAGCGTCATTTGAATGATCCAATGTTCATTCGGCGGATATTATTCACAGATGAGGCCATGTTTACTCGTGCGGGTGTAATCAATTCGCATAATATGCACCAGTGGGCTGTCGAGAATCCTGGCGCGAGAATTGTGCGTGGATATCAACATCAATTCTCCATAAACATTTGGTGTGGTATTGTGGGGAATTACTTACTCGGACCTCATGTTCTGCCTCCAAGGCTGAATGGGCACGCGTACTGCGAATTTTTGGAGGGAGAATTGCCTGGATTGTTACAGGATGTCCCTCTTGCAACACGAGCCACCATGTGGTTTATGCACGATGGTGCTCCCGCCCATTACAGCCGCAACGTAAGGGCGTACCTCAATTCTGCGTATCCACATCGATGGATAGGTCGCGGAGGACCAATTGCTTGGCCAGCCAGATCACCTGACCTGAACCCTTTAGACTTTTATTTATGGGGCCGACTAAAGACATTGGTGTATTCTTCTGCAGTACCGAACAGAGAAGTGCTACAACAAAGAATTGAAGGTGGTTGTGAAATTATTCGTGGAGAGTTGAACGGACTGTGTAATGTGCAGAGATCATTGATGCGACGAGCACGGGTCTGTCTGCAAGTTCAGGGACAGCATTTTGAACATGCATTGCATTAAGATTTGTGCAAATACAGTACAGTACAGTACAGTCTGTAAAATGCTTCAATTTTCCTTAGTTATTGTGCATTGCTGTAGTTCAATCAACAGGACCTAAATTAATACAGTGTTCGCGAGGAATTGTTTCAGTTTGTTACGTCACGTTTATTTATCAGTTTGCGTTGTTAGTCCAAATGCACTGTAATTAAACTGTGAACTCTGGGAATTAAATACCTTATGTTGTATTGAATGTATTATCCTGTTTTGTTCATAACTCTGTAATAAGCCAAGTATGGAAAAAATTGTATAGAACATTTTTGTCTTATATTTACCTCACAAATACACCCTTGAAATATTTACATGCATTTTTGAATCACCCTGTATATATATATATATATATATACACACACACACACACACACACACACACACACACACACACACACACACACACACACACATATATATATATATATATGTCATCCCGGGGAATTTTGGCCATGACATCTTCAAGTTTAGTCCAGAATTTTTCAGTTTGTAGTTGGCATTTTTTGTTGTCTATGTTTGTGGGTGCATGAACATTTATCAATGTGTATTTCTTGGTGGCGCACTGGATACGCATGGTCATGAGGCGATTATTTATGGAAGAGACCTCTCTAATTGAGCCTAATATATTTCTGTGCACCGCAAATGCCATGCCCAGGAGTGGCGTACCATTGGCAATTCGTTTGTCAGTCTTGCTCTTGAAGATGCGATAGTTTCCATAGTCTATTGTATTTTCATCCGTGAATCTAGTTTCTTGTAACGCTAAGATCTTAATTTTTTGTTGGTCTAGCTGTGTTACTAAGTTGTGTAATTTTCCAGGTTGAATTAGGGTCTGAATGTTAAAGGTACCAATGTACATGGGAACCTTGGGACGAAGTTTGCTTGAGAACTCTGATCGTGATGGCCTGGGTTCCCCAGAATCTGAAAACCCAGTTGTCATCTGTCGATGAGTGGATTGGTTACCACCTGGGGTAATTCTGTCATTACTCTCACGAATCATGATAGCTTGTAAGTTTTGATCCAGTGTTTCCACTGGGTGTTTAGAACCAGGGACGTCAGTTCCTGGAGCATATAATACAGCCGCACCTACTAGATGCACAAATTGGCAGAGAGAAAGAACACCAAAAAACTGTAGGAAAATATCCAGCACACAGATTCACCAACAGAAGCGGACTGAGATTTATTGAACTATGCCAACAAAATAATCTAAAAATAATGTCTACATCTTTGAGAAAAAAACCTAGAAAACAAAAGACCTGGACGTCCCCCATACAAGAGATCGGCGAATATCAGATTGACCACATTGCCATCTCCTATTTCGTACAGAAAGAGATCCATGATGTCCAAGTCTGCAGAGGGGCGAACATTGACTCAGACCACTACTTAACACGCATTAAAGTGAAATTCACCCCAAAAAAATTATATCCGAAGAAAACACACATGATGAAATTTGACACACAAACAATCAAGGAAACCAATCTGAAGGAGGAGTGGGAAAAGGAACCAGCTGACTCTTGGGAAAAATTTCGAACAAAAATTACAAAGAAGGCAAAAGAACTGATCCCATTGAAAAAGAATACAAAACACCTCTGGTGGGACTCTGGATGTGAAAAAGCACTGGAAGAAAGAAAGAAAGCCTTTCTGAAGTATAACAGTAAAAAATCCCCAGAAAATCTTGATCACTTCCACAACACCAGAAGACAAGTGGCAAAAACAATCAGACAAGTCAAGAGGAAGTACCTCAAGGAACAGTGTGAGTCTACTGAAGAAAATTTCCGTAACTATAATGTACGAGACTTCTATAAGACCTTTGCTGGGAGAATCAATGGATACGGCTCACGAAATCTATGTTTCAGAAAACCAGATGGAAAACTAGCGCTCACAAATCGGGAAAATTGTGAGGAGCTGGCAAGATACTTTTCCGGACTCCTCAATTGCCCTGAACCTGCTTCAAGATTCCCTCAAGAAACTGCTATCTACACAAATCCGGAATCCCCACCACCTACACTAGAGGAGATCCAAAGACATATTCATAGACTGAAAAACAACAAGGCATCCGGAGAAGATAATATCACTGCAGAACTACTTAAAAATCTTGGACCAAATTCCCTCAAAGAACTCACTCAAATCATCACAGACATTTGGCAGACAGAAAAACTACCAGAAGATTGGAAATGCGCCCTAATTCATCCACTGCATAAAAAGGGAGACATGGCAGATATAAAGAACTATCGAGGAATCTCCCTTCTCCAAGTCACTTATAAAATCCTCTCAGCTCGTCTTCTTCAACGAACACAAGAACAACTCGAACACAGTATTGTTGAATACCAAGCTGGCTTTCGCCCTCACCGATCCTGTGCAGAACAAATTTTCAATTTGAAGACAACACTAAAATACAAAGCAGTCAGAAACAGTCCGATCATTTGTTCCTTTGTTGATTTCGCAAAGGCTTATGATTCAATCGATAGGCAATCTCTCTTTATTATCCTTGAGGAGCTAGGACTCGATCCGAAAACCCTAAACCTTATCAAAGAAACGCTCACAAACACAACTTCTAAGATAAAATTCCTGGGTGAAATATCAGAGCCCTTCCTGATCAAAACCGGCGTCAGACAAGGTGACGGCTTGTCTCCACTCCTCTTCAACCTTGTCTTAGACAAAGTCATCCGAGAATGGGAAAAAGAACTGAAGAATCAAAATTACTGGAAGCCTATACAACTAGGAAGATCTAAAGATGGTATTAAAATTTTATGCTTGGCATTTGCAGATGACGTGGCCATTCTAGCAGAAAATGAGACCACAGCAATTAAACAGATAGACATTCTCAAAGAATGCGCCGAAAAAGTTGGGCTACAAATTTCCTTCCAAAAAACCAAATGCATCTGCTCAAAATTTGAAACTCAAAAACTGACTACAAAATATGGACAAATTGAGAGAGTTCCATTCTTTAAATACTTAGGCGAGGTCCTAGAACCCACAGGGGGAGAGAAAACTGCACAAAAAGTTCGACTGCGAAAACTGAAAAGAGCATACTGGAAAACCCACAACATCTACAATAAAAAGTGTCTCTCCATTCACTCAAAAATACGACACTACAATACAGTAATCAAGCCCGAAGCACTATATGCCAGCGAAACACTAACACTCCATAGAAAAGGCGACCTGGAAGGCATCCTGAAAGAGGAACGCAAAATTATCAGAAAGATTCTTGGCCCAAAAAGAACAGAAGATGGATACAGGTTACAGTCTCGGAAAACTACAGAAAAATTATCTAACCTCGCCGCAGACATCCGGAAAAGAAGACTAAAATTTTACGGTCATATCCACAGACTCCCAACACCCAGACTCTCAGGCAAAAAATCAATAATTGGAAAGTACAACCCGAGAATGAAGTTTGCAAGAGACAGGGGACAAAATGGACAGAGGAAAGAAAGAGAATTCATGGGGAAAGAATGAGAGAAGTTTGGAGGATTAAAAAATTGAATCGGAAAAGCTTTGCGTGATCCGTAGGGGTCCAATCGCACATAATAATATATATATAAAAAAACAAAGATGAGGTGACTTACCAAACGAAAGCGCTGGCAGGTCGATAGACACACAAACAAACACAAACATACACACAAAATTCAAGCTTTCACAACAAACTGTTGCCTCATCAGGAAAGAGGGAAGGAGAGGGAGGGACGACAGGAAGTGGGTTTTAAGGGAGAGGGTAAGGAGTCATTCCAATCCCGGGAGCGGAAAGACTTACCTTAGGGGGAAAAAAGGACAGGTATACACTCGCACACACACACATATCCATCCACACATACAGACACAATTTTTCCCACGTGGAATGTTTTCCTCTATTATATATATATATATAATTGCAGTTGATATCCATTTGACCTATGGCAGCGCCATCTAGCGGGCCAACCATAGCGCCATATGGTTTTTATATATAACAGAGGGAAACATTCCACATGGGAAAAATACACTCCCGGAAATTGAAATAAGAACACCATGAATTCATTGTCCCAGGAAGGGGAAACTTTATTGACACATTCCTGGGGTCAGATACATCACATGATCACACTGACAGATCCACAGGCACATAGACACAGGCAACAGAGCATGCACAATGTCGGCACTAGTACAGTGTATATCCACCTTTCGCAGCAATGGAGGGTGCTATTCTCCCATGGAGACGATCGTAGAGATGCTGGAATGTAGTCCTGTGGAACGGCTTGCCATGCCATTTCCACCTGGCGCCTCAGTTGGACCAGCGTTCGTGCTGCACGTGCAGACCGCATGAGACGACGCTTCATCCAGTCCCAAACATGCTCAATGGGGGACAGATCCGGAGATCTTGCTGGCCAGGGTAGTTGACTTACACCTTCTAGAGCACGTTGGGTGGCACGGGATACATGCGGACGTGCATTGTCCTGTTGGAACAGCAAGTTCCCTTGCCGGTCTAGGAATGGTAGAACGATGGGTTCGATGACGGTTTGGATGTACCGTGCACTATTCAGTGTCCCCTCGACGATCACCAGTGGTGTACGGCCAGTGTAGGAGATCGCTCCCCACACCATGATGCCGGGTGTTGGCCCTGTGTGCCTCAGTCGTATGCAGTCCTGATTGTGGCGCTCACCTGCACGGCGCCAAACACGCATACGACCATCATTGGCACCAAGGCAGAAGCGACTCTCATCGCTGAAGACGACACGTCTCCATTCGTCCCTCCATTCACGCCTGTCACGACACCACTGGAGGCGGGCTGTACGATGTTGGGGCGTGAGCGGAAGACGGCCTAACGGTGTGCGGGACCGTAGCCCAGCTTCATGGAGACGGTTGAGAATGGTCCTCGCCGATACCCCAGGAGCAACAGTGTCCCTAATTTGCTGGGAAGTGGCGGTGCGGCCCCTATGGCACTGTGTAGGATCCTACGGTCTTGGCGTGCATCCGTGCATCGCTGCGGTCCGGTCCCAGGTCGACGGGCACGTGCACCTTCCGCCGACCACTGGCGACAACATTGATGTACTGTGGAGACCTCACGCCCCACGTGTTGAGCAATTCAGCGGTACGTCCACCCGGCCTCCCGCATGCCCACTATACGCCCTCGCTCAAAGTCTGTCAATTGCACATACGGGTCACGTCCACGCTGTCGCGGCATGCTACCAGTGTTAAAGACTGCGATGGAGCTCCGTATGCCACGGCAAACTGGCTGACACTGACGGCGGCGGTGCACAAATGCTGTGCAGCTAGCGCCATTCGACGGCCAACACCGCGGTTCCTGGTGTGTCCGCTGTGCCGTGCGTGTGATCATTGCTTGTACAGCCCTCTCGCAGTGTCCGGAGCAAGTATGGTGGGTCTGACACACCGGTGTCAATGTGTTCTTTTTTCCATTTCCAGGCGTGTATATCTAAAAACAAAGATGATGTGACTTACCAAACGAAAGCGCTGGCAGGTCGATAGACACACAAACAAACACAAACATACACACAAAATTCTAGCTTTCGCAACCAACAGTTGCTTGGTCAGGAAAGAGGGAAGGAGAGGGAAAGACGAAAGGATATGGGTTTTAAAGGAGAGGGTAAGGAGTCATTCCAATCCCGGGAGCTGAAAGACTTACCTTAGGGGGAAAAAAGGACGGATATACACTGGCACACACACACACACACAGATCCATCCACACATATACAGACACAAGCAGACATATTTAAAGACAAAGAGTTTGGGCAGAGATGTCAATCGAGGCGGAAGTGCAGAGGCAAAGATGTTGTTGAATGACAGATGAAGTATGAGTGGTGGCAACTTAAAATTAGCGGAGATTGAGGCCTGGTGGGTAACAGGAAGAGAGGATATATTGAAGAGCAAGTTCCCATCTCCGGAGTTTGGATAGGTTGGTGTTGGTGGGAAGTATCCAGATAACCCGGACAGTGTAACACTGTGCCAAGATGTGCTGGCCGTGCACCAAGGCATGTTTAGCCACAGGGTGATCCTCATTACCAACAAACACTGTCTGCCTGTGTCCATTCATGCGAATGGACAGTTTGTTGCTGGTCATTCCCACATAAAATGCATCACAGTGTAAGGAGGTCAGTTGGTAAATCACGTGGGTGCTTTCACACGTGGCTCTGCCTTTGATAGTGTACACCTTCCGGGTTACAGGACTGGAGTAGGTGGTGGTGGGAGGGTGCATGGGACAGGTTTTACACCGGGGGCGGTTACAAGGATAGGAGCCAGAGGGTAGGGAAGGTGGTTTGGGGATTTCATAGGCATGACCTAACAGGTTACGAAGGTTAGGTGGACGGCGGAAAGACACTCTTGGTGGAGTGGGGAGGATTTCATGAAGGATGGATCTCATTTCAGGGCAGGATTTGAGTAAGTCGTATCCCTGCTGGAGAGCCACATTCAGAGTCTGGTCCAGTCCCGTTAAGTATCCTGTCACATGTGGGGCACTTTTGTGGTTCTTCTGTGGGAGGTTCTGCGTTTGAGGGGATGAGGAAGTGGCTCTGGTTATTTGCTTCTGTACCAGGTCGGGAGGGTAGTTGCGGGATGCGAAAGCTGTTGTCAGGTTGTTGGTGTAATGGTTCAGGGATTCCGGACTGGAGCAGATTTGTTTGCCACGAAGACCTAGGCTGTAGGGAAGGGACTGTTTGATGTGAAATGGGTGGCAGCTGTCATAATGGAGGTACTGTTGCTTGTTGGTGGGTTTGATGTGGACGGATGTGTGAAGCTGGCCATTGGACAGATGGAGGTCAACGTCATGGAAAGTGGCGTGGGATTTGGAGGAGGACCAGGTGAATCTGATGGAACCAAAGGAGTTGAGGTTGGAGAGGAAATTCTGGAGTTCTTCTTCACTGTTAGTCCAGATCATGAAGATGTCATCAATAAATCTGTACCAAACTTTGGGTTGGCAGGCCTGGGGAACCAAGAAGGCTTCCTCTAAGCGACCCATGAATAGGTTGGTGTACGAGGGGGCCATCCTGGTACCCATCGCTCTTCCCTTTAATTGTTGGTATGTCTGGCCTTCAAAAGTGAAGAAGTTGTGGGTCAGGATGAAGCTGGCTAAGGTAATGAGGAAAGAGGTTTTAGGTAGGGTGGCAAGTGATCAGCATGAAAGGAAATGCTCCATCACAGCGAGGCCCTGGACGTGCGGAATATTTGTGTATAAGGAAGTGGCATCAATGGTTACAAGGATGGTTTCCGGGGGTAACAGATTGGGTAAGGATTCCAGGCGTTCGAGAAGCTGGCTTCATCCTGACCCACAAAAGTGCCCCACTTGTGACAGGATACTTAACGGGACTGGACCAGACTCTGAATGTGGCTCTCCAGCAGGGATACGACTTACTCAAATCCTGCCCTGAAATGAGATCCATCCTTCATGAAATCCTCCCCACTCCACCAAGATTGTCTTTCCGCCGTCCACCTAACCTTCGTAACCTGTTAGTTCATCCCTATGAAATCCCCAAACCACCTTCCCTACCCTCTGGCTCCTATCCTTGTAACTGCCCCCAGTGTAAAACCTGTCCCATGCACCCTCCTACCACCACCTACTCCAGTCCTGTAAACCGGAAGGTGTACACGATCAAAGGCAAAGCCACGTGTGAAAGCACCCATGTGATTTACCAACTGACCGGCCTACACTGTGATGCATTCTATGTGGGAATGACCAGCAACAAACTGTCCATTCGCATGAATGGACACAGGCAGACAGTGTTTGTTGGTAATGAGGATCACCCTGTGGCTAAACATGCCTTGGTGCATGGCCAGCACATCTTGGCACAGTGTTACACCGTCCGGGTTATCTGGATACTTCCCACCAACACCAACCTATCCGAACTCTGGAGATGGGAACTTGCTCTTCAATATATCCTCTCTTCCCGTTACCCACCAGGCCACAATCTCCGCTAATTTCAAGTTGCCGCCACTCATACCTCACCTGTCATTCAACAACATCTTTGCCTCTGCATTTCCGCCTCGACTGACATCTCTGCCCAAACTCTTTGTCTTTAAATATGTTTGCTTGTGTCTGTATATGTGTGGATGGATATGTGTGTGTGTGTGTGTGCCAGTGTATATCCGTCCTTTTTTCCCCCTAAGGTAAGTCTTTCAGCTCCCGGGATTGGAATGACTCCTTACCCTCTCCCTTAAAACCCACATCCTTTCGTCTTTCCCTCTCCTTCCCTCTTTCCTGATGAAGCAACCATTGGTTGCAAAAGCTAGAATTTTGTGTGTATGTTTGTGTTTGTTTGTGTGTCTATCGACCTGCCAGCGCTTTCGTTTGGTAAGTCAGATCTTCTTTGTTTTTAGATATATTTTTTCCATGTGGAATGTTTCCCTCTATTTTATATATATATATATATATATATATATATATATATATATATATATATATATATATATATATATATATATATATATATATATATATAACTGAATTTGATTGGTTGTTAAGCTTTTTATGGCTGCTGGCAAGTTATTGAAGATGTGTGTTCCTGAATAATGCACACCTTTTTGTACAAGACTAAGTGACTTCAAATCCTTGTGAAGATTATTCTTATTTCTAGTATTGATTCCATGAATTGAGCTGTTGGTTTGGAAAAGTGATATATTTTTAATGACAAATTTCGTTAAGGGATAAATATATTGGGAAGCAGTAGTTAGTATCCCTAGTTCTCTAAAGAGGCTTCTGCAGGATGTTCTTGATTTCACATCATATATAACTCTTACTGCACGTTTTTGTGCCTGGAAAACTTTAGCTTGGCTTTATGAATTACCCCAAAAAATAATCCCATATGACATTATGGAATGAAAGTAAGCATAGTATGCCAGCTTTTTCATTTTTATATCCCCTATGTCTGACACAATTCGCATTGCAAATAGAGATTTGTTAAGACACTTCAGCAGTTCTGTGGTGTGCTCCTCCCAGTTGAATTTGTTATCAAGCTGTAATCCCAGGAATTTAACATTGTCCACTTCTTCTATCTGCTTGTCATCGTATGTTAGGCATATACTCGTGGGACACCCCCCCCCCCCCCCCCACCTCCCCCCCCTTACTAGTTCTGAACTGCATGTAGTGTGTTTTTTCAAAGTTTAGTGACAAAGAATTGGCTAGGAACCAGTGATTAAAGTTCACAAATATTTTATTAGCCGACCTTTCTAAGACTACACTTGATTTGCTATTTATTGCAATGTTTGTATCATCGGCAAACAAAACGAACTTGGCTTCTGGTAATGTTACTGATGCTATACACAAAAAAAAGTAAGGGCCCTAAAATGGAGCCTTGTGGGACCCCACATGTAATTAATTCCCAGTTGGATGATGCCTGGTAGCTTGATACATGTCTCTTTCCTAATAACACACTTTGTTTCCTGCCAGAGATATAAGATTTGAACCTTTTTGCAGCATTTCCTGTTACACTATAATATTCTAATTTATTTAAAAGGATATTTTGATTTACACATTCAAATGCCTTTGACAGATCACAAAATATACCAGTTGCCTGCAATTTTTTGTCTAATGAATTAAGCACATTTTCACAATAAATGTAGATAGCCCTCTCAATATCAGAACCCTTTAGAAATCCAAATTGTGACTTTGGCAGTATGTTATTTGAGATAAGATAGTTATAAAGTCAATTGTACGTTGTCTTTTCTAAAATTTTTGAGAATGCTGGCAAAAGTGAAATTGGGCAGAAATTTGATGCTGTCTCTTTATCTCCCTTCTTAAACAGTGGCTTAACGTCAGCATATTTCAACCATTCAGGAAATATTCCACTGATATATGACTGGTTACACAGATAGCTTCATATGTTACTTAACTCAGAATCACATTCTTTAATTAACTTTGTTGGTATTTCATCATAGCCACTAGATGTTTTTGATTTTAAAGTTTTTATGATGGATATTATTTCTGCTGCGGTAGTGAGAGTCAAATTCATATTATGGAAGTTACTTGAAATATCTGGTCTGAGGTATTCCATAGCAGCATCTGCAGAACCTGACAACCCCATCTTGTCAGTAACAGTTATAAAGTTCTGCAACACTATACACGTCTGTCACCAATGTATCATTTACTCTTAATGCTATTTGTCCCTCTTCATGTCTTGTTCTACCGGTCTCCTCCTTCACTATATCCCATATAGTCTTTATTTTGTTATCTGATATGACTATCTCTTCCTTGTAATATATTTGTTTTGATGTCCGTATTACAGTCTTTAATATTTAGCAGTATTTCTTGTAATGTGCTGTAGCATCAACATCAGAACTGTTTCGGATTGACAGATACAGTTTTCTTTTTGTTTTACAAGATACCCCTATTCCTTGAGTAATCCATGGCTTCTTTGTAGACTTTGCTGTAACCTTGGTAAGTTTTGGGGGAAAACAGTGTTTGAATCAGGTAATTACTTTATTAGCAAAAGAGTTATATTTTTCATTCATGCCATGAGCACTGTAAACATCAGTCCAGTCAATTTCTCTGAGGAGTGTCCTAAAATAATCAATTTTTGGCTTATTGATTACCATCTTGAGCTCAGATTTAACAGATTTTATATCCTGTTCAGTATTAACATTTAACAGAAGGTAATGTCATGGTCCAAGAGGCAATAGACTATTGGTTTTGTAATAAAATTTTGTTCATTGGATTTTTCTATAAAGATATTATTAATGGCTATTTGTGAGCAATTGGCTACTCTAATGGGGAACTTTACAGTGGGAATTAAGTTGAATGATAGTGTTAATAACTCAAATAAGTTCTTATTGGGAGAGTCTTTAAGGAAATCTACACTGAAATCACCAGCAACCACTATCTCTTTGTTTTTGGTTGTTAAATGGCGCAGTACAGATTCAAGGTGGTTTACGAACAGATTAAAGTTACCTGCAGGTGCTCGATATACACTTGATATTATGAAGGATTTTTTGTGAAATTCTACTTCTGTTGCACATGCTTCCATATGCTGTTCTAGGCAAAATTTATGAATGTCTATGTTCTTAAATTTATGACAGTTCCTGATGAATGTGGCAACTCCTCCTTTCTCCATTTCCGATCTACAAAAGTGAGTTGCTAACCTAAACCCTGTAACACTTAAAAGTTCTATACCAGTGGTCACATGATGTTCAGAGAGGCAGATAATGTCAGCTGGGTTTGAAGACTCTAATTCATCTATGCAGATAATTAATTCATTAATTTTATTTCTCAGTCCTCGAATATTTTGATGCAATAAAGATAGCTGACATTAAGTGTTGACTGAGTAAAAATTGGGTGGAGTTAAAATATCTGCTGACTGTTGAAAATTCTTAACCAATAGCTGTTTATGCTGATGTAATAAGCTAGAATTATGTTTTTTGGTTTCTTTCTCAAACTGAAGGTTTGTCTCAGTCCTAACCTGTCTTAAAATTTGGTTTCTTTCTGTCCTCGCTACCCTAAAAAAGGGTCTTTTCTGAACCCTATAACCACTGGTATTTTGTCACTCATGACAGTGCCTCCCCCCTTTAACTTTCCTGCTATTTTCCCAGCCAGTTTACCCTTCCCCTTCCTGTTGAGGTGAAGGCCATGCCTAGTATAATCCCAGCTATTGAGAGAATCAACAGGAACCACACCAATGTGTGACCCTGCACCCGACATAAGCAGCCGTTCCAACTCCAAATTAACTCTCTTGACAGAAGAGTTCAAATGAGGTTGGTCATGGCACCCAAGAACAGATACAAACTCAACACTAGTATTCTTTCATGCTGATGCAATCTTTGCCAGGTCACACTCTATACTGTACCCAGGATCTTTGTCAATACTATTACCTGCCCCACCCACTACAACCACGGTGTCTTCCTTAGTGAAATCTTTGCAAAGTGATGCTAAATCCTCTGTCACCTTCTCCAGACCAGCACTAGGTTTAAAAAAATTGGTGACCTGGTATTCCGATTCTAGTTCATCCTGCAAAAGTTGGCCAACACCTCTTCCATGGGAACTACCTAACAACAACACTTTCTTTCTCTTTACTGAATTCCCTACATTCTTAATTTTCAATTTGCTGCTGAAAGTTTTTTGTGCCCTGTCTACATCTGCAACTGCTTGAGGCTCACCAGCTTCTAACTGAAGCAACAGGTCAAATCTATTTTCCACATTCACCATGAAGCTGTCAGACAAAGTTCTAGGCCTGTTCCTCCTCTCGCCTGTTGCCACTTCCCACCTCTCTTTACCCTTCTCCCCCCTTAACCTGTCAAGGTCTCCTCAGGCCTTGTCTAACTCAGCCTGAAGGGCAGCAATTTTCCCCTTCTGTTCTAATATCTTCCTATCTCTACTAAAAATCCTACAAAACCACTGATGAGTCTCATTTACTTCCCCTATTCCCACGCCACTACAGTCGCCCACATGGAAAAGCTACAGCACCCATCACACCAAAGCCCCGACCTAACTATTCTACGGCAAGTCAAACACTTTTCACTCATGATAAACGTAATAGATTATTAAAAATAAGTCAGTTAAATTACAGATAAACATGAAAATATGGTTCCACAAATTTGGCCAATATGTAACTGTGTGTAAATAAAAACAACAGTGCAAAGTTTCTGAAACAACAACTTAAACTTTACGATACTTTCCAGAAATGGTAGTTAAATAATGAAGAGGTATGCTACAGTTAAATTTCTGGAGAGAGCAAAGAACAACTAAACAAAATTCTATAGATTTGCTGCAGCAAAACGTAAACAGAAAATACGATTGTATGATCTTTTCGCGTTTTCTGCTGTATTACGTAAAGAAAAATGAAACCTTCAATGGTTCACTTAAAAGATACACTAATACACCTATTCACCTTGTAATCAGTAGTAAACTATATGTTTTATAATCTAAAATGACTTATCTTTACGAGAACACCAAAACTCGCGCTAGTCGCCTGGCTACAGGGCTGCCAACAAGGTTTTATTTGACACAGATGGTAAGATTACTTTCTGTGTGCAAAAGGTTTCAGATTGGACATTAATTACAATGAGACTTTTTCATAAGTGATACGATATAATTCACTCAGGGTTTTCTTGGCAATTGTCACATATCATGATCTAGAAATGGCACAGTTCGATTTTCACACAGAATTTCTGTATGGAAGTCTTGTAGACTAAGTTTACATGGATATACTTGAGGGAATTGTGGCTAAAACAGAGAAACCTGTAGTTTGCAAACTTGACAAGTCACTGCACAGACTTAAGCAAGATCCTCTGGAGCAAGAAATTTATAGACTTTCTTTCACAATATATTTTTCAAGCAACTGATGCTGATCAGTGTTTATAAAGTGGTGTAATAAGTAGTGATGTTATGTTGTTAGCATTATTTGTAGATGATGGCCTTGTTGCATCTAAGTCAATGGCAGCAATTCATAAAGTTTCTACATCACTAAAAGAAGTCTTTCAAATCACTGTTGATGAATGTCATTGCTTTGGTGGAGTGAAAATTAAGTGAGATCACGTGGGACAGAAAATGTTAATATGTCAACATCTGTATATGAGAAGAATAACTGAGAAATTTGGAATGTCTGTAGCAAAAGGTTTAAGTGTTTTTGCTGATCCTCATGTGAGTCTGTTACCTAATGATAAAGAGTTCAATGATGAAAAAGTACCATATCGTGAAGTGGTTGGATCTCTTATGTTTTTGTCAGTTATCTCTCGACCATATATTTCATTTGCAGTGAACAGTGTGAGCAGATTATTGGACAGCCATACTAATGCACAGTGGCAAGCAGTGAAAAGAATTTAGAGGTACTTAATTGGAACACCTGATTATGGTATAGAGTACTCAAACAGCAGAAGCAAAATGCTACTGGTTGGTTTTTCTGATGCTGACTATGGAGGTGATCTTACTTCACAAAATTCAGCAACAGGATTTGTTTTTCTTTTGGCTGGTGGTCCTGTAGCCTAGACTTCTGAGAGTCAAAAGGTTGCTCTAAGTACAACTGAATCCGAATTTGTAGTTGCTGCTACTAAGGATGCAATTTGCCTGAGAAAATTACTACGTGGTCTGGGAATCAAGTGTAAAGAACCAACTACATTACAAACCAACAACTAGAGTGCAATCAAGTTGTCAAAAAATGCTGAATATCACAAGCACACCACACATATAGATGTGCAGATATTCCTTACATGAAAAAGTAAAGTGTAAAGAGATAGAAGTTGTTTATGTGTGTACCAAAGAATAACTTGCTGATTTGTTGACCAAATCATTGTTGTTGTTGTTGTGGTCTTCAGTCCTGAGACTGGTTTGATGCAGCTCTCCATGCTACTCTATCCTGTGCAAGTTTCTTCATCTCCCAGTACGTACTGCAGCCTACATCCTTCTGAATCTGCTTAGTGTATTCATCTCTTGGTCTCCCTCTACGATTTTTACCCTCCACGCTGCCCTCCAATACTAAATTGGTGCTCCCTTGATGCCTGAGAACATGTCCTACGAACCGATCCCTTCTTCTAGTCAACTTGTGTCACAAACTCCTTTTCTCTCCAATTCTATTCAATACCTCCTCATTAGTTATGTGATCTACCCATCTAATCTTCATCATTCTTGTGTAGCACCACATTTTGAAAGCTTCTATTCTCTTCTTGTCCAAACTATTTATCATCCATGTTTCACTTCCATACATGGCTACACTCCATACAAATACTTTCAGAAACGACTTCCTGACACTTAAATCAATACTCGATGATAACAAATTTCTCTTCTTCAGCAATGCTTTCCTTGCCATTGCCAGTCTACATTTTATATCCTCCCTACTTTGACCATCATCAGTTATTTTGCTCCCCAAATAGCAAAACTCCTTTACTACTTTAAGTGTCTCATTTCCTAATCTAATTCCCTCAGCATCACCCGACTTAATTCGTCAGCATTCCATTATCCTCGTCTTGCTTTTGTTGATATTCATCTTATATCCTCCTTTCAAGACTCAGTCCATTCCGTTCAAATGCTCTTCCAGGTCCTTTGCTGTCTCTGACAGAATGACAATGTCATCAGTGAACCTCAAAGTTTTTATTTCTTCTCCATGGATTTTAATACCTACTCCGAATTTTTCTTTTGTTTCCTTTACTGCTTGCTCAATATACAGATTGAACAACATCGGGGAGAGGTTACAACCCTGTCTCACTCCCTTCCCAACCACTGCTTCCCTTTTGTGCCGCTCGACTCTTATAACTGTCATCTGATTTCTGTACAAATTGTAAATAGCCTTTCGCTCCCTGTATTTTACCCCTGCCACCTTCAGAATTTGAAAGAGAGTATTCCAGTCAACATTGTCAAAAGCTTTCCCTAAGTCTACAAATGCTAGAAATGTAGGTTTACCTTTTCTTACTCTAGCTTCTAAAATAAGTCGTAGAGTCAGTATTGCCTCACGTGTTCCCATATTTCTACGGAATCCAAACTGATCTTCCCCGAGGTCGGCTTCTACCAGTTTTTCCATTCGTCTGTAAAGAATTCGCGTTAGTATTTTGCATCTGTGACTTATTAAACTGATAGTTCGGTAATTTTCGCATCTGTCAACGCCTGCTTTCTTTGGGATTAAAATTATTATGTACTTCTTGAAGTCTGAGGGTATTTTGCCTGTCTCATACATTTTTCTCACCAGATGGTGGAGTTTTGTCAGGACTGGCGGTCAGTAGTTCTAATGGAATGCTGTCTACTCCTGGGGCCTTGTTTCGACTTAGGTCTTTCAGTGCTCTATCAAACTCTTCATGCAGTATCATATCTCCCATTTCATTTACATCTACATCCTCTTCCATTTCTATAACATTGCCCTCAAGTACATCGCCCTTGTATAGACGCTCTATGTACCGTACTCCTTCCACCTATCTGCTTTCCCTTCTTTGCTTAGAACTGGGTTTCCATCTGAGCTCTTGATATTCATGCAAGTGGTTCTCTTTTCTCCAAAGGTCTCTTTAATTTTCCTGTAGGCAGTACCTATCTCACCCTAGTGAGATAAGCATCTACATCCTTACATTTGTCCTCTAGCCATGCCTGCTTAGCCATTTTGCACTTCCTGTCGATCTCATTTTTGAGACGTTTGTATTCCTTTTTGCCTGCTTCATTTAGTGCAATTTTATATTTTCTCCTTTCATCAAATAAATTCAATATTTCTTCTGTCACCCGAGGATTTCTACTAGCCCTTGTTTTTTTACCTACTTGATCCTCTGCTGCCTTCACTACTTCACCCCTCAAAGCTACGCATTCTTCTTCTACTGTATTTCTTTCACCCATTCTTGTTAATTGTTCTCTTATGCTCTCCCTGAAACTCTGTACAACCTCTGGTTTAATCAGTTTATCCAGGTCCCATCTCCTTAAATTCCCACCTTTTTGCAGTTTCTTCAGTTTCAATCTACAGTTCATAACAAATAGATTGTGGTCAGAGTCAACGTCTGCCCCTGGAAATGTCTTACAATTTAAAACCTGGTTCCTAAATCTCTGTCTTACCATTATATAATCTATCTGAAACCTGTCAGCATATCCAGGCTTCTTCCATGTATACAACCTTCTTTTATGATTCTTGAACCAAGTGTTAGCTATGATTAAGTTATGCTCTGTGCAAAATACTACCAGGCTGCTTCCTCTTTCATTTCTTACCCCCAGTCCACATTCACCTACTACGTTTCCTTCTCTTCCTTTACCTACTATCGAACTCCAGTCACCCATGACTATTAAACTTTCATCTCCTTTCACTATCTGAATAATTTCTTTTATCTGATCATACATTTCTTCAATTTCTTCATCATCTGCAGAGCTAGTTGGCGTATAGACTTGTACTACTGTCGTAGGCGTGGGCTTCGTGTCTATCTTGGCCACAACAATGTGTTCGCTGTGCTGTTTGTAGTAGCTTACCTGCATTCCTATTGTTTTATTCATTATTAAACCTACTCCTGCATTACGCCTATTTTATTTTTTATTTATAACCCTGTATTCACCTGACCAAAAGTCTTGTTCCTCCTGCCACCAAACTTCACTAATTCCCACTATATCTAACTTTCACCTATCCATTTCCCTTTTTAAATTTTCTAACCTACCTGCCCAATTAAGGGATCTGACATTCCATGCTCCGATCCGTAGAATGCCAGTTTTCTTTCTCCTGATAACGACGTCCTCGTGAGTAGTCCCCGCCCGGAGATCCGAATGGGGGACTATTTTACCTCCGGAATATTTTACCCAAGAGGACGCCATCATCATTTATCCATACAATAAAGCTGCATGCCATCGGGAAAACTTACAGCCGTAGTTTCCCCTTGCTTTCAGCTGTTCGCAGTACCAGCACAGCAAGGCCATTTTGGTTAGTGTTACAAGTCCAGATCAGTCAATCATCCAGACTGTTGCCCCTGCAACAACTGAAAAGGCTGCTGCCCCTCTTCAGGAACCATATGTTTGTCTGGCCTCTCAACAGATTGCCCTCTGTTGTGGTTGCACCTACGGTACAGCTATCTGTATTGCTGAGGCACGCAAGCCTCCCCACCAACGGCAAGGTCTATGGTTCATCATTAACCAAAGAAAAATGTGTAATTCTGTGCTCAAAGCTCAATTTTGTTAATTGGTAAAAATGTTGGAAAGGTTTTGCATAACTGCATTTGCATGTGTTTGCAGTTCTAGGTCCTCGTTTATGCTCACATGCTGATCACTAGTGCATAGAGTTTATTTATGTGAGTGCAGCTGCTTATCTTTGTCTTCTTTGCAGTAATATGAGGGTTGATTGAAAATTAATGCCTCCACCTTCATAATTCTTCAACAGTTGGCAGCATTGGTATGTGGCAGGTACTAGCTTGTTCCGTAGCCTCTTCTCTACAGCTCTAGTTGGCGGGAAGCCATAGCATTGAACGGCTGTGTTGTTACAGTGTAAAGTATGGAACCCTGTGCAGATGGTCGGTCAATGAGATTTAAGCAGAGTGTAGAGAGTAGAAGGTGTCCCCCCAAAGGAGATACATCAGAGAATGAAAGCAGTTTATGGTGATTGTGTTGACGTGACTACTGTGCATTGTTGGGTGCATATGTTTAAAGATGTTGAGGTGGGAACATCTGACCTGTGTGACAAACAAAGAGTTGGACATCCTGTGACAGTAACCATCGAGTTTCACAAGCAAAATGTTAACAGATTGATTTAGGACGATCGTCATATCACTCAGAGAGTAACTGCAAGCACAATCAGCATTTCACAACAATGTGTGGGTCACATTATTTCTTTGCTTGGCTATCATAAGATCTGTGCATGATGGGTACCCCAGATGCTGACTCCTGAAATGAAAGTGCACAGACTCACCACCGTACGGCATCCTCCATACAGTCCAGATTTAGCACTGTCTGACTACCATCTGTTCCTGATAATGAAAGATGATATGTGGGAAATCATTATGCTTCTGATGAAGATGTTGAGAGAACTGTGAGACTGTGGTTGTGGAAATGGTTGTCAACTTCTTCTATGACGGCTTCAGAAAACTTGTTTATCATTGGCAGAAATGTATCGAATTGGCTGGTGATTACATGGAAAAGTGAGTATTGGTAATCAAAGATGACATTCTAAGGATTATTTCTGTGTTTGATTTATTAAAATATTCCTATATAAACCCAAATAAAGAAGGTAGAGGCATTGCTTTTCATTCGACCCTCGTAGTATTCATTGTATTGCTTTTGTTGCATGTGAAAAGTAAGCCATTGTAAAAAAAAGCCAATTATTTTAATTAATAAAATAAGTTCATACACAGCTGTATTAATGCCTCTTAGCAAACCTCCACTCTCCACATCACTTACCCTCCCACACATATCACTATTAAAATTCTGTGTCTATAAAAGTTTTGAAAGCTTCATTAGGCGTAAAATATACAAAAGAAGAACTTTTCACTAATCTTCATTTTCTCTCATTGATGGCTCCATTCCTTGAGTCTAGAGGTACATTCTTGTGGCTGAAATTTCGATTTTATAGTTTCCTGATTGCTAAATAACTGATGAAAATTTGCCTGTTGCTATGAATATCTTTTTATTTTATCCCATTCTTCTAAATCACACCAACTTTACAATTTTCACTTGTATCACACCACAAATTACATTATTAGTGACAATCAAAAACACATCTGAGTCCATCAGAGGCATACCCACTACTACTTACATTCTCCAGTATTCATAATATCCCAAAGAGTTTACAAAGCACAAGAGTTTACAAAGCAAAAGAGTTTACAAACTTTCTTGACAGAATAAGAATCATCACTAAAATATAGCATTATTTTATAAATGAGTCCAGAAATAAATTTAATAATTTGTGTTAGATTGTGCAAGTAATGATATGAATACTAAGTATGCCAGAAATGTAATAATTTCAAATACTTTTAAAAAAGAGTAATTTTAACTGTATGTACAAAATACTAACAAATTAATTTCTTTTTACATATTTGAGCCCAAAACATAACACATTGTATACAAAACCACATGAAGTTCATTCAGCTAGACAGCTGATATAATGTTCATCTATACAAGAATTGAGAGTATATATGGTATAGGTTATTTCTATATAAAAAAGGTAATGTTAGAGGACGGGGACCCATTACATGTTACAGATGGGAACTTGTTGAATATCTTCCCACTAGAGTACATAACTCCATTGTGAGCCTTAGATAAGAAGCCAAATCACTGAATATTTTTTTGTCTTGCATTGTGACTATGGGAATCTCAGTTCATCTGAAATGATATTTATCATCAGCAACAAAAACCATTAAGTTTCTTTGACATATACCATTATCTACTATTCACAGTATTCTGCTGAGTATTTCTGCTGCACTGCCCAACAATATAATTCCATAAGACAAACAGAAATGAGAATATCCAAAATAAGTCAACATTCTCATCTTTGGATCAACCCAGTGACTGATACTTCTAAAGACAAAACACAATAAACAGAGCTTCTTCATTAGTTCATATTTGTGGTGCCTCCATTTTATGTTACTTATTTTTCATTGGTTTACTATCCATCTTGAAGCATTAAAAATGCCATTGATGTCTTTTGTAGATGTACGCACTTATATATACAGTTACATAAATAACATCCAAGGTTAAAAAGATATTTTGAGAGCATTATTGGCTATCAAGATACAAATTTAACCAACTTACTGTCCATGACATATTCAACATATTCACATAAGTAAGTTTCATCTAAACGGGACTACATTACTACTTAAGATCAACTTTAGGGCACATTTTGAACTCTTCAATTCTTCAAACCATTCTGGTATGGTGTTTCTAAACATTCTTACTGATACATTGTGTGCCTGTACTGATTAAGTGTTAAATAGTTTTATCCCCATGCATTTGTAACTATGTTAAGTTAAGGCTAATGTCTGTGGTGCTGATCTGCTGTTTTAGACTGTGTTACATTAGACAGCTTGTCGTAGCTTGTGACTGTGTTGGGCTTCTTATGTGTGCATTTGATAATGTAGCATGTACAGCAACATAGCTGTTGGTGTGTTTAGTTTTTTGAAATACAGTTGGAATGTCCCGTAACAAAACAGCATATGTCAAGTGAGTGAAGAAAAAAGCATTAAGCAACAGTTTATCACTGACACAAGACCTTAGTTTACCTAGCAAATATGTTGCATATGCTAACGTAGAACAGATATAATCAAAATAACACTTCCAAGTTAGTTTTGAGTCAAGATGGGTCCCAAGAATTGTAGTAGAAGTATAGTCACTGCTCGCCTTTAATACATAAGGTGTAGATAATATTCACAGCTTTTCATGGTTAATATGCAGTTCATTGATTAAGAACTAGTTGCTCTGAGACAATCCCTGCTTTCCTGTTTGAATCTTGCTAAGTTTTTCTCAAGTGTAAGAACAATTGTGTCACCTATATGAAGTGTAGATATATGTTACATAGTACTGAGCAAGTCATTTACATATATTATGAAGAGTAAAGGTCCAAACGCATTCCTTGTATGAAATCCAAGACATTTTATCTCATATTGTTGAACTGCTCAGGTTGTCTTCCATCACTTAGGTAGGATCTAATCAAAGATAGTACTGAGCCTTTGAACCTATTGTCCAACTGGACATTTATGGATTTTAGGCAGTGTGCATCATTTAATATATGACCATTAATGCTAATTCTGTTGCTAACAAGCCATTATTACTTGTTTCAAGTCACATAAAATAAGTTTTGCAAGATTAAGGCTTAAACTGTTAGCTGCAGTCTAACAGAATTCAATGTGGAAACAAGCATTGGTAACCAAATATGACATGGAAATATTTTACAGTGTGTGCCTAGGTGAGATATCAGTACCAATAAAAAATGAGTATCAATTACTGAACAACTGTGGCAGGTGTTCTGGTGCCTTTGCTGTTTGCCTTTTTCAACTGTGACACCTTAAAACAATAAGCAAACGTTCACATGGGATGGACTTTTGTAGGAAATCTATATTGAAATAAGTTTACAGTAAAACTCTGTTGTTGTGCGATTTAATTCAGTTACACAGTGATGAATGTTTTCCTCACTTCTTAAATATCTTTATTTCTTTATGGAAATCCAAAATAAAATATTTTTTCCTAGAATTAAATAGCCTGCTTGCATATTGTCAGTTATGCAGACATTATCAGTAACATAATAACAAGCATTGTGTAATGAGAAACGGAGTGTTTTTTTGCTGTCAACCAGAGCTTAGCCACATGAACTAAATCACTTCAGCATGTAAAACTATCTAATTGGTTTCCAAATCCATTGAATACTGTTAGTTGCTATTGGGCATCTCATATATCTAGTATAATACCTAACTGAGCTAACCTTGATCTTTCACTCATTTGTCATACTGTAATGAGAACTTTAAATTGTAATTCATGAGAATTACCTCTAACATTGCTTCACTGTAATTCTCCCCAACATGTATCTAATGAATGAAGAATGTATCTAACCTAACCCAAAACACTTTTTTGGAAGCTGTGCACAAGCAGCTACACTCTCAGAAGTGTTTAGGCTTCAAATTTTTAATGACTGATAAAATCAGCTACACTTATTGTATATAGCATGCTTCAAAGTTAAAAATTTATTTTAGTGAGTTTTCAGGTGTAGAACTATTAGCACAATTATATGTATGGGATTATGCAATAAATAGTGTGAGCAATGTCACAATAGTTAAACCCTGCAAAGGGTAAGTTTTAGTTTAAGAACATATTAGTTCATTGCTTCAGTTACTAATTTTGTGTAACACTTTGTGTTCACAAAATTATTTATTGCATATAATCTGGGCTGTATTTAGGATGGCTGACATCCCTAGGCAGTAATTTATTTTACACCCCCTCCCCTCCCCCCCAACTCTCCCCCCCCCCCCCCCCCCCCCCTTATTTCTAAACTTCAGCATTGATATTTGTTTACTAACTACCAACAATAAAGCTGCTTAATCAATAACTTCAATTTTAAATTTTGCTCAAGTATTTAAATAGCATATCACATAAAGCATATGCACAAGTTAAACATTCAAAATTAATAAACTACTACAGTTCAATAGCCCCTTTTATTGAAAAATTACCACAAAAACATCAAACTTGGACACAATAGTGGTAAAAATAAAAAGAAAATCATTACAGTTTCATATACCAAAATTACTTCAGTTAAATGAGAATTTTAATCTGTCCCAAATACATTATACAATACCATTTAACTGACCTTTTCCAAAATATAGTGAACTTAGAGAAATCACTTCCTTGCAAATTCATTTATCACTCCCTGGACATTCAGACTGTCATGCCAGATTCTGTGGCTAGTACTCCCAGACTGGTCAGTCATTCTGATTTCCTGTTGTCCATAGGTAGTTCTTAACCTGTTTTAAAACAGGAAAGTACTTGAACAGTTTGTTGCTGAAGTACAGCTGTAAATCTTGAGTGCTGTGTACTCTTTTATACAGAATCAGCATTTAAAAAAAAAAAAAATAAATAAAATAAAAAAAAAACAAAAAAAAAACAGCATTCTACAGAGAAATGGAAGTGAGGTCAACTTGTCACCATCTTCTTCCTTGATAGACAATAGATAGCTTTTAAAATGTATATATTCTCCACCATAGTTGTTCTCTATGTCAGAACTAGACATGGCTCTAACTTTCTATGTGGCATCATAAATATGAAGAGTTTCTAGTTCAGTGATATTTGAGAGAAATGAAAATCTTTAGTTATATTTTCTGTAGATATTAACTCTGTTCTGCAACTCATCCTGAAGAGTTTGTATAATTTTAGAATAAGACATTTTCATTCTTCTACAGGTCTCAACACAATAGGATCCTGTTTCTTCTTCAAGACATTTGTGTTTCTCTTCTGAGTCAGAAGATTCATCAAAGAATTGCCCGCTTTTAATTTGGCATTTTCTTTTTAGTTTCTCAGCAGCTCAACGATTGTAAAAGTTGTCTGAAGCTCAGCTAAAAACATTGCAAGAGAGCCATATATTTCAACAGAAGTATAAATGTCTACATCCTCAGCTTGCAGACCTGTAGCTTCCTAGCTTCACATATAACCCTACCATTCTCATTTTCAGAAATTGTTTTTAATGCAGAAGACACAGCTTTCCAAACTCCATTCAAACTCTTACAAGCAGTCTTGCGTATACACCATCGTGTTGTAGACAGTGACTTTAGTTTCATACTTGCAGAATCAAAAAATGTTTCCAATTGTCCCATTTGCCTTTATAATCTACAAAGAAGTTGTGTAAACCTTGAACTAACTCACAAAAATGGTATTGCAGTTGTGCAGCATTGTCCAGCTCATGAGACAACTAGGTGGAGCAAGTGAGCTGAACCTGGAATGAAGGAAATTATAGAGTTTTGGTCCTTGAGTCATGCTTGCAAGCACCAGACATGGTGGCTGCATTATGAAATGACTAACCTCTATAGTTGTCAAATTTCAGTCCATGTAATTCTAAAGAATTCAAAACTGCTTCAGAAAGCTTGTTTCCAATGTGGTCTGCATTTTTTATAAAACACAAGAATCTTTCAATTGAAAGTCCATCTTCATGACACATCTGATTATTATACTTAAGTGGTCATTATGGGATATATCTTGTGTAGAAACTACTATGACTGAGAAATATTTAGAAGAAATAACTTCCTTACATCTTCTTGGATCACTCACCTTTGCATAAGATACATTAAATCTTCATATGTTGTAGGTGACAAGTATGGAGAAATCCTTTTCCAGGGTTACCAAACCCTCCTATATGATCAGCCAAATAGGAATCATAATCGGCAATTAATTCACACATCTCAAAATTTCCATTTTTCACAGAGCCAAATATCTCTTTGTCTCTAGGATATGTTAAACCCCTAGAAAATAGCTTCTTATCTACAGAAACAACCCATTTTAGCACATTTCTCCAATATGTAATCTCATGTTCATGCTGGTGGTAACCATTTGTCAGTTCTATTCATCTCATTTCCTCTGTTCCTAAATTTTAGGAAGCAGTCTCTGTGAGAGATAGAATTTTCATGTTCAGCTATTCTTATTTCAGCATGGCTCCAATCACCGAAACCAGATGTTGCAAATTGAGATGCACCACCAAATAAGGTACGACATACAGATAACAATGATCCTTGGCTAGGAGAATATGCTTGCTAAAGCTTTGGAAAAGTACAATGTGTACAATAAATCAATTCTGATTTTGCTATTGAGAAGTATTATTATGAAATTAATTAAGTAGGTTGGATAGTCTGGAGGTCAGATAGTCATGAGACAGATAGTTGAGAGTCTGCTGTACTTTGATTATGTCAAATACAACAGGACAAACTTCAATATGACAGTTTAGTATCAAATTAATCACTTAATTTTAAGTTGAGGATGATGTGAAACTTTGTGTTGTGCATGACAGAAACATAAATGAAGAACTGAATAAAATGTGACAAGCAAAATCTCGTATGCTATGTGATTATGTGGAGAATAAGGCTGTGCACTCAGAATGCACTGTTGCCCACTGCTGTCAGTTGTGGTCAAACAGAGCACAGGCAGGATGCACAATCCAGCTGTCAAAGAGTAGTAGTTCTCACTATGATCTGTTGTTGCCTTTATTTGCATTTGCTTCAACTACATGAAGGAAGTAGAAATGTGAAATTAAAACTAAACGATCTCTTGGAAATTCACTGTCTTTGCAAGGAACCGTGATTTTGTAAGGAACTTTCCTTCAGTTATTTCTGAATGTCTCATGAACAATTGGAAATATTACACAAGCTAATTTAAATTGAAATGAACTAGAGAAAGCCCATAGGTTCAGAGGAGAGAATTATCAGTTTGCTTGAGGCAGGCACATTATTTATGATGTTAATTGAGTACTCTGTCACTGCTTGGTAGAATATTATTTATGATAGAATATTATTTGTGATAGAAACCATTTACTTTATGTTATCATGTACTACCCCATGGTCTAGGGGTAGCACCTTTAATTAGTAATAAAAACGTTATCGGTCCCCGGTTCGACCCTGCCCGCCACTTAAATTTTGAATAAAAGTCATCAGCAAATGCTCACCAAAGACTTCCTGCATAAGAAGTCACCCTCATTGAGCTGACAGCCTTCAAAGAGGGTGGAAGAATGGACAGAGGTTCAGGGCACTCTCGTGACCTTGGGATGGGAAACTGCCCCTAAAGGTGGAAGAATCAGCAATGATCAACAGCATGACGATGCAGAAGGAAATAGAAACAACTGCATTAAAGACACACAATATGTATCCACAGGACATGTGGCTTATGATTGGAAAAGTGTCATGATGGTCTCCCCATTGGCAAAAGATTACTGTCCTCCATTTGGTTCTCCGGGAGGAGACTACCAAGGGGCAGGTGACCACGAGAAAAAGATTGAATAACCAGTGAAAATATAGTCTTCTATTAATGAAGGCAAGGAATATGGAATATCTGAAGTTTGAACATGGTAGGGAAGCTAGAAAATTTGAAAAGGCAAATGCTAAGGCTCAGTTTAGAACCAGCGGGGGCCAGTGAAGTGAAACGGAAAGAAGATGAGAATTTCTGGTCAAATGAGTATAAGATAATACCAATAGCAGCAGAAAATAGTATAACAGGAGTAGGATTTATTATGAATAGGAAGGTAGGAGAGAGAGAGAGAGAGAGAGAGTTACTGTGAACAGTTCAGTGATAACATTGTTCTCATCAGAATCAACAGCAAACCAACACCGACAACAAATAGTTCAGGTATAGGTGCCAACATTGCAAGTTGCAAGTGAAGAGGTAGAGGAAATTTGTGATGATATTTAATAGTTAAGTTAGTTCATAAAGGGAGCATAATATCTAATAGTCATGGTGGATTGGAATGCAGTTGTAGTTGAAGGAGCAGAAGGAAAGGTTATGAGAGGATATAGGCTTGGTATAGGAATGAGAGAGGAGAAAGACTAATTGAATTCTGCAAAAAGTTCAGTTAGTATTAGCAAATTCTCTGTTTAAGAATAACAAGAGGAGTAGTTATACTTGGTAAAGGCTGGGAGAAATAGGAAGATTTCAGTTAGATAACATCATTGTCAGGCAGAGATTCCAAAATCAAATACTGGGTTGTAAGAGCAGATATAGATCCAGATCACAATTTAGTTGTGATGAACAGAGGGATGAAGTTTACGAAACAAGTCAGGAAGAAGCAATCTTTTAAGAAGTGGCCTACAGAAGTACTAAGGAATGAAGAGATACAATTGAAGTTCTCTGAGGCTATAGATACTGCAATAAGGAATAGTTCAGTAGACAGTTCAGTTCAAGAGGAGTGGTCATCTCTAAAAAGGATAATCACAGAAGTTGGAAAGGAAAACATAGGTGCAGAGAAGGTAACTGTGAAGAAACCATGGTAACAGAAAAAATACTTCAGGCAATCAATGAAAGAAGGAAGTGTAGAAATGTTCAGGAAAATTCAGGCATACAGAATACATTTCACTTAGGAGTGAAATAAATAGGAAGTGCAGGGAAACTAAGGTGAAATGGCTGCATGAAAAATGTGAAGAAATCAAAAAAATAAATGATTGTGAGAAGGGCTAGCTCAGCATACACAAAAGTCAAAAACAACCATTGTTGAAATTAAAGGCAAGTGTGGTAACATTAAGAGTGCAACGGGAATTTCATTGTTAAATGCAGAAGAGAGAGCGGATAGGCAGACGGAGTACATTGAAGGCCTCAGTAAGGGGGAAGACTGTTCTGATGCCACGATACATGAAGAAGTAGGAGCCAATAGGGATGAGATAGGGGATCCAGTAGGAGAATCAGAATTTAAAAGAGCTTTTGAAGACTTAAGATCAAATAAGGCAGAAGGGCTAGATAACATTCCATCATAATTTTTAAAATCATTGGGGGAAGTGGCAACAAAATGGCTATTCATGTTGGTATGTAGCATGTACAAGACTGGTGATATACTGTCAGACTTTTAAAAAAACATTATTTACACAATTCAGAAGATAGCAAGAGTCAACAAGTGTGACTATTATTGTACAATCAGCTTAAACACTCATGCATCCAAGGTGCTGACAAGAATAATATATATCTGTTAAGACATCAGGAAACAACTTCCATGGTAACAAAGAGGGCCATAGAGGGTGAAAACTGTGGGGGAAGATATAGATTGGAATACATCTAGCAAATAATTGAGAACATAGAATGCAAGTGCTAGAGGTTTCTACAGTGAAACAAACTTTTTCCTTCTCATACATTTCTCTGATACTATAAAGGTCACTGGAAGATTCCCATGGTTAAGAAACTGCAATGGCAACTTCACTTTATGGTACTGTGTCAGCACTACGTTGTGACACCACTGAGCTGGGTGCTGCAAGGACTGCGGGGATAGATGTGGTGGTGTTTCATCATTTAAAATTGCAAGTTCGGTCTTTTCAAATGCTGTGCCAGCTGTATTTTTAAATGAGTTTGTGTCCAAACTGTGAATGTCTTGAATGAGTGTACATAACTCAAAAATAAGTTGCCATATGGTGAAGTTCATGCTTCTTTTTCCTGTTGCTTTCTCTGTTGCATCGATAATGTATGATTCCAGCTAAATCTTCATTCATTTCTTTTGGTTTTAGTGTCATTGGCTGGGGTTTATAGACATATGTTCTGATTCAAAATTTGTTCCTCCAGCCACTTTCAAACATTTTCAGTGTCAGTTTAATACAGGCTCTGTACATTTTGATTGACAAAAATTCTGTGGACTACCATGGGTCACAAGTATTTCACATAACTATGAAAACTCCTACAAAAAATGAAAAGGTTGCAATCAGTGAGGGATATATGTAGAAGGAGACCTGTTTATATACAGGGTGTTACAAAAAGGTATGGCGAAACTTTCAGCAAACATTCCATACACACATAAAAAGAAAATATGTTATGTGGTCATGTGTCCAGAAATGCTTACTTTCCATGTTAGAGCCCATTTTATTACTTATCTTCAAATCACGTTAATCATGGAATGGAAACACACAGCAACAGAACGTACCAGCATGACTTCAAACACTTTGTTACAGGAAATGTTCAAAATGTCCTCCGTTAGTGGGGATACATGCATCCACCCTCCGTTGCACGGAATCACTGATGTGCTGATGCAGCCCGGAGAATGGCGTATTGTATCACAGCCGTCCACAATACGAGCACGAAGAGTCTCTACATTTGGTACCGGGGTTGCGTAGACAAGAGCTTTCAAATGCCCCCATAAATGAAAGTCATGAGGGTTGAGGTCAGGAGAGCATGGAGGCCATGGAATTGGTCCGCCTCTACCAATCCATCGGTCACCGAATCTGTTGTTGAGAAGCATATGAACACTTTGACTGAAATGTGCAGGAGCTCCATCGTGCATGAACTACATGTTGTGTCGTACTTGTAAAGGCACATGTTCTAGCAGCACAGGTAGAGTATCCCGTATGAAATCATGATAACATGCTCCATTGAGCGTAGGTGGAAGAACATGGGGCCCAATCAAGACATCACCAACAATGCCTGCCCAAACATTCACAGAAAATCTGTGTTGATGGCGTGATTGCACAATTGCATATGGATTCTCGTCAGCCCACACATGTTGATTGTGAAAATTTACAATTTGATCATGTTGGAATGAAGCCTCATCCGTAAAGAGAACATTTGCACTGAAATGAGGCTTGACACATTGTTGGATGAACCATTCACAGAAGTGTACCTGTGGAGGCCAATCAGCTGCCGATAGTGCCTGCACACGCTGTACATGGTACGGAAACAACTGGTTCTCCTGTAGCACTCTCCATACAGTGACGTGGTCAACGTTACCTTGTACAGCAGCAACTTCTCTGACGCTGACATTAGGGTTATTGTCAACTGCACAAAGAATTGCCTCATCCATTGCAGGTGTCCTCGTCATTCTAGATCTTCCCCAGTCGCGAGTCATAAGCTGGAATGTTCTGTGCTCCCTAAGACGCCGATCAATTGCTTCGAATGTCTTCCTGTCGGGACACCTTCATTCTGGAAATCTGTCTCGATACAAACGTACCGCGCCATGGCTATTGCCCCGTGCTAATCCATACATCAAATGGGCATCTGCCAACTCCGCATTTGTAAACATTGCACTGACTGCAAAACCACGTTCGTGATGAACACTAACCTGTTGATGCTACGTACTGATGTGCTTGATGCTAGTACTGTAGAGCAATGAGTCGCATGTCAACACAAGCACCGAAGTCAACATTACTTTCCTACAATTGGGCCAACTTGTGGTGAATTGAGGAAGTACAGTACATACTGATGAAACCAAAATGAGCGAAAGCGCTGGCAGGTTGATAGACACACAAACAAACACAAACATACACACAAAATTCAAGCTTTCGCAACAAACTGTTGCCTCATCAGGAAAGATGGAAGGAGAGGGAAAGACGAAAGGAAGTGGGTTTTAAGGGAGAGGGTAAGGAGTCATTCCAATCCCGGGAGCGGAAAGACTTACCTTGGGGGGGAAAAGGACGGGTATACACTCGCACACACACACATATCCATCCACACATATGTCTGCTTGTGTCTGTATATGTGTGGATGGATATGTGTGTGTGTGTGTGTGTGCGAGTGTATACCCGTCCTTTTTTCCCCCGAAGGTAAGTCTTTCCGCTCCCGGGATTGGAATGACTCCTTACCCTCTCCCTTAAAACCCACTTCCTTTCGTCTTTCCCTCTCCTTCCCTCTTTCCTGATGAGGCAACAGTTTGTTGCGAAAGCTTGAATTTTGTGTGTATGTTTGTGTTTGTTTGTGTGTCTATCGACGTGCCAGCACTTTCGTTTGGTAAGTCACATCATCTTTGTTTTTAGATATATTTTTCCCATGTGGAATGTTTCCCTCTATTAATTCATATATATACTTAAAACTTTTTGAGGCATGTTTGAAGAACAGGTGATTCTACAGAGCTAACAAGATTCACAGATGATGACAAAGTAAATATGTTCCTGGAAAATTATAAACACTATTCATGAAATTAATAAACATTGTTTTATTATGGAGCCCACAATAGGCTTGTGTAATGAGATAGCCTTGCGTATGTACCACACTCATTAGCACAAGCTCACTGCTTTGCACAATGAAGCTGAAATATTTGCAAAATTTAAATCTTACAGATTCAGCAGTATATGAGGTCTTGTTTTAGATGGATGAGACCCCTTGTATGAAGTTTCTAGGCATCCAGCTGTGTAAGGAAATGAGGTGACAAAAGCACATGGTAAAATAACAGTTCAGTCCTGGATGCTTTGCACTTACAAATTTCTCTCATTATGTTCACCTTGATGCAATTACTGGCACTCTCTGCATGCTTTTACTTGTTACTGCCCTGAGGCAGTACACCTAAGGTAAAAAAAGTATTTATTGTGTGAAGTAGCTAACAAAACATCTTGCAGGAACCTCTTCATGGACTTAGTGATTTATTCAGTTATGTATCAATACTCAGCTCCCTAATGGTGTTTCTGTTTAATAATAAGAATAAATGTAGGATGAACTATGTGATTCACATCCCTAATGTAGCATCAGGAATAAAAATAATTTTCATACGAGTTATGCATCCCTATCAAAGATTCAGAATGGAGTTTTACAGGACCCACCAGTGAGACAAAAAGATATCAGGTGGTAGTAAGACACAGTAGCAAGTGGGAGGGCACATTCTGCCATTTAGTTGTCGGGAATCCAGTGGAAGCACAAAATGCCTTTCAATGTCATTTTATTAATATTTTATTGTCAATTTAAGCTCACTAAGGATCGCTTAAGACTAGTTCTTCTACGATACTCCCTTCTGTTCCCAATATCTCTTGAGCCCTGCTGATAATTTCTCCTTCCTCTCCTGTGAAAGGGGCTTCTGACATTTAGGGACTCTAGGTGATGGGGTCAAAGACTCTACCATAGTACAAAATTTGGAATGATCTTCTACCTCAAGAACAGAGGTCCCAGTTGAAGCCAAGTCCTTCAGTACTTCATTGAGCCACAGGCTTCCAGTCTTGTAGCTTTTAACCAATGAGAAGATCTTCTTGGTAAGCCTATTGTTGTTCATTCATTGTAGGTGCCCATAGAACTTGAGCCTCCTATGTTGCATACTCATGTTGACTGATTCTAACTGGTGATACAATTCAGAATTAGACTTCAGTCAGTAGGTTCCATCTGGGAGCAATCTTGGGCCATGAATTTTTCAGAGAATACATCTTTCAGCTTTCCCCAGGTCATTCATCATGCCTTTTCTGTTCATCAGGAGGGTCTCTGCGGCATACAGAAACTGTGGCCTGTAATGACAGACCTTAGCATTCTTTGAAATGCACTTCTTGTTGTACAGATTGTGGGATAGATGGTATGCTGTGTTGAGTTTGTTACACCTTTATACAATGGAGGTGCTGTCTCTACCATTGGGGTGGACTATTCACCAAGAAAACGAAAGTGATTAACCCTCCCAGTCATTCCATGTATAGTGATCAAAGGGGTGTTACTGGAGTACTGTTGTCAGAGCATTTGGTCTTGTCATGTGATATTTGTAACCCTGACATCACAGTAATGACAGCATGCTTAGAGTTGTTGGTTAAGATTGCAATATCATCTGTGAAAGCAAGGCACCTTATCTCAATTCTTCAGGTCCCAGCTCCAACAGTAACTGGTTTGATTCCTAGATTCCTCATCATACATTCCCAGGTTTTGATGACTTTATCAAGCACCAGATTAAACAGAATGGCTGATAGACCAACACCCTGTCATACTCCCATTTTGATGTTGAAACTCTGACATAGTTCTCCTCTGAACTTCACCTTAGAGATTGTACCCTTGAGAGTCTGTTTGATGAAGGTGTGTGTGTTGTAATCCACACCTTGTTCTTGCAGTACTAAAAAGAGTGTTTGACAGTCAAGGAATCATAAGCTTCTGCAAAGTCAATGAAAACCATGGTGATGTTCATACTCCTTTTTTGTTTTAGCTGAAAAATAGTTTTCAGATTGAAGATCTGCTCTGTACAGGACCTTCCATGTCAAAATCCTCCTTGCTATTAACCAATTGTTTGATCACATTGACTTTCTACATTGTCCAGTTAAATCTAGGAATGCACTTTGTATCATTGGCAGCAGAGAGATCCCCCAGTGGTTGCTGATGTCACTGCAATCACCTTTATTATGTAAAAGGTGAATTACAGCTGATTTCCAGTCATCAGGGATCCTGCCAGTCTCTCAAAAGTTGACCAAGATCTGGTGTAGGACCTCTGTGATCGTATTTCCACCTGCTTTCAGAGTTTGTCATTTTAATATACAGTGTAATCAGTGATTCAAATATGGATAAGAAAACATGAACAGAGTGGACTGACCTGTTATTATCCTATAAACATTATGCTGAGTCATGTGGACTGATAATGTGTTGCCTTCAATGAAAAACTTTCACCAGGTGAGGTGTGCAGATTTACTTTTCTTTGTATTGCACCGCTAATGGCTATCCTTTTATTTTTTATATAAATGTAATAAGCTACCAAAAATTAATTCTTCAAAAGTCAATTAGATTTTGTAATCTTCCTCTTTCATTAGTGGGCACTGTATATTCTGGTGCAAAACTCTGTAGCAGGTTGTTTGTACACAGCAGCAGGAAATTGAAACTCTGCAGATATTCAAAAATAAAGTGAAGGAGTGCCTTATTAGCCACTTTTGTGATTTATCACAACATTTTAATGAAGGGACATAAATTTCTGTCAAATGTTTGTTTTCTAAAATTCTTGTTGCAGAACTGAGGATCAGAATCATGAGCCACTTCCTGCTACCCTGCAAAGCAGTAATGGAGGATCTTTTGACACTTGGAATCAAGGGTGAGCTAGCACTTAATGTACTCATTCAAATGTTAATGAAGTAGCAAACACTATTAGAGTGAGAATTAGGATGCTGCTCTCTGCAGTATGATATTTAAACTGTGAGTTAAATGAAGGCTCATAAGTAAGATGACAGGTTCTTTCCAGACAGTGAAAGGTTACACATGTTACATCAAAAGTGAACTAGTTTTTTATCTTCTATAGTTGCCTGCTCACTGGACTAAAAACTTTTTCCCTCCAAAGTTCCTTTCTATATAGGATTGTGATGAAGACAGAGGATACCAAGGAGTTGAATGTTCAAACAATTTGTTCTTTAAATCCTCCAGTTTTCCCTTAGCTAAGCACTTTCATTGTTCTGGTGAAGGATGAATATTTCTTTTGCAACCCTTGTTTCTTCTCACATGTTTCTCATCCTGTTAGTCCCACGGGCATATGTAACATCCACCAGTTACTCCAGGTTAATCAATGATAATGATCCTTGAGGTATTCCAGAAATCACTGGTTATAAGCTTTCAGGTACATGAGACTGACTTCAAATTTTTGGTGATGGATCATCGGCTTCCATTCTACAGAATTATTTATTACTTCATTTAGGGTGTCGAATAATGGTCCCACATTCAATCCACATTTACATATTGGTGCTAGATTGTTTGGTTCCATTTTGTGCACATTTTCAGTGTATCCATTTAGGGCTGCAGTTTTGTGTTAACCTCTTCACAAATCTCTTCAACAGGCTTATTACATTCACCCACTCATTTCCACTTCACAGAAAAACATAACAGTTATGATCCACCGAACAAGCTAATGTATATATCTAACTGTTTACAGTTATATGGTTTATTCTTATCCAACTTCCTGTCTCTTTCATTTAAATTTTCTCCAAAATGGAACATTTTAGCATTACTTTACACTGTTTTAAACAAGCACAGGGGAAGCATATGACTGCTTACTGTCTTTTTATTTGGCCAATACTCTATTACAAAAATACATGTATTGCTCTTCATAATTTGAGTTATGTATCAGTGTTAACAGCAGCTAGATATCTATTGAAGTTCTTTAATTATATGTGAGATATATGTGAATATATAGAAGCTTGCACAGCATAGGGTAGCATGGAGAGCTGCATCAAACCAGTCTCAGGACTGAAGACCACAACAACAACAACAACATATGTGAATAACAAAAGTGTTGAATTAAAAGCACCAGTTTACTTTTGTTCTACAGTATTACTGTACTACAGTATTGTAGTACTATGGTACTACTATAGAACAAAAGTAAATTGGTCCTTTTCATTTATTATAATGTGGTTCTACCAAGAACTGATGGAAGATTCTGTTAACATGACAAAAGTAGTGAAGTTGAGGAAGTAGATAAACAGAATTTAGAAATACCATAATAATTATTTTGTAGATATACACATTGCTGTATAAAATAAAAATTACACTACTTTCAGCTTACATAAAAAATGAAGTTAAATAATCAGAAGGATATTTATAAAGGTATTAATTTATTGATCACTCTTTGGATAAGGAGTTAATTCAATACTATATCTGAGAATATAGTGGAAGACATTAAATAGCATTTATTTATGTACGAGGTTATACTGAAATGTAATGCTTCCACCTTTGTAAATCTTCAACACTTGGCAGCATTGGTATGTGGCAGGTGCTGCCTTGTTGTGTAGCCTCTTCTCTACAGCTCCAGTTGGCAGGAAGCCTTAGCATTGAATGGTTGTGTTGTTACAGTGTAAAGTATGGAACCCTGTGCAGACGATCTGACAATGCCATTTAAGCAACGTGCAGTAATTGAATTCTTGACAGCAGAAGTGTCACCTCAAAGGAGATTCATCAGAGAATGAAAGCAGTTTATGGTGATTGTGTTGATGTGAGTACTGTGTGTCATTGGGTGAGTAAGTTTAAATATGTTGAGGTGGGAACATCTGACCTGCATGACAAACAAAGAGCTGGATGTCCTGTAACAGCAACCATCGAGTTTCACAAGCAAAATGTTGACAGATTGATTCAGGATGATCATTGTATCACTCAGAGAGAAATTGCAAGCACAATCGGCATTTCACAAGAACGTGCGGCCCACATTATTGCTTTGCTTGGTTATCGGAAGATCTGTGCATGATGGGTACCCAGGATGCTGACTCCTGAAATGAAAGTGCACAGACTTGAAATTTGCCAGGAACTCCTCTCGCTGTAGGATAATGAAGGTGACACCTTTCTCCATTCAGTTGTGACAGGAGACGAAATGTGGGTACACCATTATGACCCAGAAAACATCAGTCTATGGAATATCAGATGAAATGGCAGTCTATGGAATATCGACACAAAGACTTGCCCCAGAAAAAGAAATTCAAGACGCAGCCCTCAGCTGGAAAAATCATGGCCACAGTGTTGTGGGATGCAGATGGTGTTACCCATGTTGATTTCCTTGATTGTGGAATAATACTAAATTCAGAGCGTTACATCACAACACTGCAAACTCTGAAACGACAGCTAACAAGGGTCCGAAAGGAAAAGGAAGTTGTTTTCCTGCAACATGACAATGCTGCCAAACCACACACTTCACGTGCCACCACAATAGAACTTCAGAGACTGAATCTCACCACCATATGGCATCATAGTCCAGATTTAGCACTGTCTGACTTCCGTCTGTTCCCTATAATGAAAGACAATCTGCGGGGTAATCATTATGCTTCTGATAAAGACATTAAGAAAACTGTGAGACTGTGGTTGCAGAAACAGAGTGTCAACTTCTTCTGTGAGAGCTTCAGAAAACACATTCATCATTGGCAGAAATGTATGGAATTGGCTGGTGATTTTGTGGAAAAGTGAATATTGGTAATTGAAGATCACATTCTAAGGATTATTTCTACATTTGATTTATTGAAATATTCCCATACAAACCCAATTAACAAAGGTGGAGGCATTACTTTTCATTCAACCCTCATACTAATAAACAGAACTGAAGTTTTTATTCATAGTAAAATTATCACATAAAATGGAGATATTTTCCATGAAATTCACATCAAAACTACATTTGGTGTATGCTTATGCACAGCCTATAGTACTTGGTAAAACATAACATTCACACTGTGTATTTTTCAAAACATCAGTCAGATAGTGTCATCATGATTATAATCACCATCATCTGTTTCTACATCTATACTCTGTGAACCACTGTTAAGTGTATGACAGTGGATACGCCCCTCTGTACTGACTATTAGGGCAATTGTTTAAATGGCTCTGCATGTGTGCTGTAATTAATCTAATCTTGTCCTCACAGTCCCTATGGGATTAATATTTTGGAGGTTGTAGTACACTGCTTCGATCATTATTGAAAGCTGACTCTTGAAACTTTGTTAGTAGCCTTTCTGCCATCTTGACTGCCAAATGCATTTTATTCAGCATCTCTCAAAAGTTTCTTTACAGTGACTGTAAATCTTGGAGGTCACTCCTATTATTAACTGTCCTACTGGGTACATATCTATCCAGTGCATGGTCAACTGTTCTTTTAAACTTGAGCCATAGTTCCTCTACATGCTCCTGTCTTGAGCTAAAAGTTTCAAATTCCTCATTGAAGTATGACACTATTGATTCTCTGTCTAGTTCCCTGAACGTATAAATCTTTCTCCTTGTGTATTTTGCCCTTTGTGTTTTGGTATTCATTTTTGCTATAATTGCCTCATGGTCAACAATACCAGTTTCAATGTGGACTTCCTCAGAGAAGTCAAGCCTGTTTGTTGACATTAGATGTAATATATTTCCATCCCAAGTGGGGTTCTGAACTACTGTTCTAGGTAGCTTTCAGAGAAGGTATTTAGTAATGTTTCACAGGATGTCTTTCATACCCACCACTAACAAAACTGATTGTTTGATGATTAAAGTTTCCTCCAATGATTATAGTATCTTCACAGAACTTTCCTATTACAATGTAGTGCCTACTCTTGATACTGCATTTTTCCCAAGCAGTCTCATATGCAAATTCAACTTCTACCTTGGTGTATTTGAGTTTCTTGCCTACTGCAACAAATACACCACCTCCATTTCCCTGTTCTTTTGGTATACTCTTAAATTTTTCCCAACATCTCACCACTGTCAACTTCAGGTTTTATCCAAACAATGGAAAATCCAAGATAGAAGATGACAATATTATGAAAATGATAGTTGCTACTCACCATATTGTGGAGATGTTGAGGCATAGAAAGGCACAACAAGAAGGCTGTGAAACAAAGCTTTTGGCCAAACAGGCCTTCATCAGAATTAGACAACACACGTGTGTGTGTGTGTGTGTGTGTGTGTGTGTGTGTGTGTCTGTGTGTGTGTTTCCATGTGTGTGTATGTGGGGGAAGGGGGGGGGGGGGAGGGGGGGCGGGTATGTTGCCTAATTCTAATGAAGGCCTGTTTGGCCAAAAGCTTTGTTTGACAGTCTTCTTGTTGTGCCCATCTACAGCTCAGCATCTCCATTATATGATGTAGCAGTTATCCTTTTCATAACACTGTCAGGTTTGAATTAGCTTTCAGTGCCTAATATTATGTGAGCTTCAGTGTTTTTTGGAATGCTTCAAGCTCTGACACTTGGCTCCAAATGCTTTGGCATTTAACCACCAGGATTTTGATACTCTGATCCATATAAGGCATTTCTTTGGGATTTACACTGATATTTCTGGGTTTCCCATAGCTATCATTATCTGGACTGAATGGAGAGTTACCTAATCTAAAAAGCTCTTTTGTGCATCCCACACACAGTCAGCTACCTGGGTAGGAGCCTCTGACATGTATCACACACCTGACCCATTAATGGGATCCCACAGTTCTCAACCTTATGGTGCAAATTGAGGAAGTCGCAGCCTAGCTTGTCATAGAACCTTCAAAATCTCTGGTCCATTTCTTCCACTCAACTAATAACCAAGGAGCGATGATCTGTTCTGGGGACAATGCTGCAGGTTGTGAGCTTCACTGAAACTCCATGAACAAGGATGTTATTCTCAACCGTCTCTGCTAGTCATTGGAATGCTCCAAGTATGATCTCAAAGCCCAGACAAAATTCATCACTTGTTCCAACTTGCACCACAGTCTGTAGTTGGTTGCACCATGTGCCCTAAATGGTTGTCAGAATAGCCTCTTCAGCATGCCTCCAAGCATACACACTGAGTATACCTGGTATTTCTTTCCATCCCTTGTTGCAGTTTCCTTAAGGGGACCACTATTCATTATACATTGGAACTGACAGTGACTAATAGATCCCTACCCTTTTGTGTTTGCCTCCTCTTGAAATGGAGTACAGCTTATTTCCCCAAAACAGGTGACGTGAGCCCTACTGACTCATTTCCAGTCTCAGTGAAAGACAGCACCTTGAGCTTGTTTGTTAGAGAGTTTGGTACAGCAGTCTGAGTCCTCCTTGGTTCCTGTCTACCCTATACAGGATACCTAGATCCAACATTGTCATTCCATGCACCATCAGGTGGATGAGTAATGATGGGTCTTGTATTTCCTGCAGGAGAGACAGTGTCCACAGAAGAGGATAGTACCTTGAGTATCTTTGGTGCCTCTGGTACACAACTCTTGGTAACCCTCCAAAAACATCCATTCACAGCAGCTTCCAATCACCTGACTGTAGTCAGGGCTATTTCCAACTGCTTGTAAATAGTAACCAATTCATTCCCTGCCTGAGAACAGTAAACACAATGTGCGTGCATTATGCCAGCTGCAATATTTTAGAGAATGGTGAACAATGTATGCCTGGTGCAGTATTTTACTGAATAGCACATAAATAACTTTATACTAAGCTTGCTGTTTCTTTTTTAATTTATGAGTTTTATATGCTATGAATATTATCTACAATCTTTTGGAATTGAAGTAATTTATAGCCAAAAATGAGGTGTCTGTTATGACAACAGAAAACTTGGTACAAGTTTTACCAGTTCTCTGAAGCATTTCTTGGGACATGATTACTAAGAAAGTTCAGCAGTAGAAATATTGTACAATAAATGTATAAAATATACACTCCTAGTATAAGAGAAAACTAATATGACACAATGTGTTACTTAATGTTACATCTTCAAAGTAACTGTAAATCATAAACACCAATTTACCATGAAAATCTTTGCAAACATCCAAAACTTCTCAAAGTGTACTTTTTTCACACAAATATATGATGAAATTTGGGTACTGTTGGTTGCAAGCAGGGACAGAGTGGCCAAGATTTCTGAAAAGTACAGTTATTATTGATTGGCAACATTGTGAAAACGATAGACTGCTACTCATCATATAGTGGAGATGTTGGGGGTCACAGATAAGCATATCAAAAGGCTGTAAACAAGTAACCCTTTGACCAAGAAGACCTTCATTGGAATTAGACAACACACACACACTCATGCAAATGCAACTCACACACACATGACCACAGTCTCTGGCTGCCTCAATTGAATCTGGCAGCTTCACTTGAATCTGGCATTGGCAGTCAGACTCTGTGGTTGTGTGTGTGTGTGTGTGGAATTGCATTTGCACGAGGGTGTGTATGTTGTCCAATTCTGATGAAGGCCTTTTTGACTGAAAGTTATGACTGCCTGAACTGAGTCTGGTCTTGGCAGCCAGGGACTGTGGTCACTTGTGTGTGAGTTGTGCTTGCGTGTGTATGTGTGTGTGTGTGTGTGTGTGTGTGTTGTCTAATTCAGATGAGGGCCTTTATGGCTGAAAGCTTTCATGTTTGAGAGTCTTTTTGTCACACCTACCTGCAACTCAATATCTCCACTATATGATGAATAGCAATCTATCCTTTTCATAATATTTTCATTATTCTGTACGAGATTTTCATTTATTTGTTGGAGAATTTTGATCTACTATGTGCCTTACCATTCTTCATTAGTACGTCAGATGTAGAACTTTTCAATTATAAGAGAAAGGGAAAGAAGAAATATTGTTTAGATTTCATTTAACAACATTGCTTTTCAGTTTACAAATGAAAAACTTAAATTACTAACGCTAAAAAACTATATTGTATGAATTTTAAATTTTAAATAATTTAAATTTTAATTTACAAGTACAATTTACAAATGCTTTGAATTAAAATTCAAGAACTCATTTACCAAGTAAAACCAGTGATTAATTGGAAGTAACTCTAGTTTACTTTAAAAAGATATTTCACTTTTTTTGTTATTTTATATAGCTACATGTACTACTGAAAAATTTAACTTTTCAGTGGAGCGAACAATTGTGGAGCAATCATCCCCGCATTGTTTTCACATAACATAGAGAATTATATTCAAGTAGCATACTTGAGAACAGTGCTTAGGGAGAGAACAGTGCTTAGAGAGGTAGAAAGAATTGAAAATTCATACTGCACATTGTGAAAAGTATTCAAATGCTTAAAGGTTCTGAATTTGAAATGTCTCTCCAGATCAAGTACTGTGATGCCAACAGATACTCAATGCAGCAATGCAGCAACATCTATTCTGTGTATGAAGTAACTACACAGCATACATAGTGTCCACTAATAAAAATTATGCTGATTCATCTCTTTATAATGTGATCAAATTATTCCAATTTAATGAAAAGGTTTTGTATTTTAAAATACCGATTTCTGTCTTTGAAGTTTGCCTGAGAACAATTAATGTTAAGCAATCCAAATTTATTCATATGCATCACAAGCATGTTACATCAAGCACTGCATTTTCCTTGTGAATATTTTGTGAGTGAGTTACTGTGAAGGTGCAATTACACTTTGAAAGATGACTTGTGGTGGTGGTGGTGGTGGTGGTGACAAGGCAATATTAGTTGCAGGCTAGTGCACAACCTGTTAGATGGTTCACCTGCACAAGGGTTTGATTGTACACCATTGCTTTGAGCCATATACTAATTCAACAAATAATGTCAATCTATGAACAGTCAAAGAATAATTTAAACCACCTTTCACTATGAAAACATCAAGTAAACTGGGAACGGTCTATTTGTCCATTGATGTATCCTGACACAGGGTCAGACTCAAGTTCACTTTAATTTCAGTCAAAAAATGTTCCCTTAATTGGAGGCCATACCAGGGCTAATATTCACAACTAATAATTTATGTTTTGTAAAGCAGTGCAAGCAAAAAATTCATACATGTACAGTGTTTCACTTTTGCAAGGGCATGCTAATGTTGACTAATTCCACAAAATAATTGGGTTCACACAGTCTAATATGAAAGTCAACATTTGTTGGCTGACTCAACAAATAAACTCATCTTCACAATTCTAAGCTGTTGTATCAAGACTGAACAAATCCAACACCAGTGGCTCACAGGCCGTACAGCTCTTACCCTCACCACCAATACTGACAAAAGACTGTGAACATGCACTGCTTTCTCCTGCTGCAACTTGATCATATGACCACTACTTGAGTCATATCAGTGTTTAACTCCTAGACAACTGAAATTATTCACGATTTTAAATATATTTATATTAAACACATAATACAGATCTCTGTGCTACTTTTGTACTTGTATTTGTATTTGTATTTGTACTTGTATTTTTATTGATCCAGGCAATCATAGTATTGTACAGCTGTACATATGATATTGGATAGGTCAAGAGAGCAATTTACAGTAATTTTTACAAATTGATGTTTACATTATTTTGTAGCAAGGAAATTATCTATCTTCAACAAAACAGTTAATACAAATCAAAGAGATGTAAGGTTTTACATATGATATTGGATAGGTCAAGGTAACATATTTGCAGGTAATATTTAATAAATTGATTTTTCATTATTTTGCAATGAGGAAGTTAGCTATCTTTAACAAAACAGTAAATGCAAATGTTGTATGGTAAAATACAAACAGCCAATACAAATGTAATAGTAAAGTAGTCCAGTGTATTTCATAGACATGCACAGTATATAATTTTCAGACCTAATTGAACATTTATCATATTTTTTACATTTTTAACCCCTTTCAAAAAAATGATCAACTGCATAAAAGCAATGGTCCAAGAGATATTTTTTTAACTTATGTGTGAAGGCTCTTGGGTTCTTTGTTGCTTTGATTTCATTGGGTAAATTATTATACATTTTTATCCCAACATTTAAAACACTTTTTTGGTAGCAGGTAGTTCTGGACTGAATCATATGTAGGTCAGATTGCTGCCTTGTTGCATAGTTATGAATATCTCCATTGAATTTTAGTGTGCAGTCATTGTTTAACAGGTATGACTTGACAAATGAGACGATATTATAAATGTAAGCAGAGGGCAGTGTCATAATGCCATTTGTTTTGAAATGTTGTCTGCATGATTCGTTATGTCTTAGATTACATATTATGCGTATTGCCATTTTTTGCATTTTAAAAATATATCTACCTCCAGGTGAGTTCCCCCAAAATATGATTCCATACTATAATGTAGAATGGAAGTAAGCATAATATACATGTATGAGAACAGATTTTGTGACTGATTTTTTGAGTATCCTTAAAATGTAACACGCAGTTGAGAGCTTTTTTGAGATATAATTTGTGTGTGTCTCCCACTTAAGATTTTCTGCAAGCCATATGCCAAGAAACTTGACAGAGTCCACACACATAAGCTCTTGGTTATTTAGAATCACATCAGGCATTTCTTGTTTTTGGGATGAGAGTCTGAAGTTGATGTAGGTTGTTTTCTGTATGTTTATAATCAGTTTGTTCTCGTTGAACCATTTGCTGAGTGACGACATAAGCGGTTTAATTTTTTGGTTGTGGTCCTCTGTATCAGTACCCGTTATTAGAACACTTGTGTCATCGGCAAATAGTGTGGTATGTCCTGTAGCAAGCTTTGTGCTTATATCATCAATGTATAGCAGAAACAGTATGGGTCACAGGATTGAGCCTTGTGGCACACCATGTCTAATAGGCATTGTGTCTAATAGGCATTGATGGGTGGTTGTATTCTTTTTTTCAAAATTAATTTCAACTTTTTGAAATCTGTTTGACAGGTAAGATTCTAACCATTTGTTTGCAATTCCTCTTATACCTTTATTTGCTAACTTCTTAAGGAGTATGGTATGGTCAATTACATCAAACACTTTGGATAAATCTAAAAAGATACCAGTAGTGATTTCCTTATTATCCAGTGCTTTTAAGGTTTCGTTGAGATGCTCATAAATAGCTGTGGTAGTTGTCTTTTGCTTTCTAAAACCATGCTGGTGTTTTGTCAATAAGGATAGTTTATTAGTAAAGTCTTCCAATCTGGTGTAAAATAATTTTTCAAATATTTTTGAGAATGAGCTGAGTTGTGCTATGGGCCGGTAATTGGCTACATCATTTTTAGAGCCCTTTTTGTGAAGTGGGGTAATTTTAGAAGTTTTTAGTGGGTCAGGGAAAACTCCATTTGTAAAGGATGCATTTATTATGTGGGTTAGGGGTTCTACAATGGATTCCCCACATTTCTTTACAATTAAATCAGGAATATTGTCACTACCACTGGAGTACTTATTCTTTAGTCCTTTTATAACTGTAAGTACTTCAGGATTGGAGACTTTGTGAAGCAACATTGATGCCTGTACCGGTGTGGTTTCTATTAGTGTTTGGTGTTGAGCATTTGGTCTTTATCAGGTTTTCTGCTATTTTGCTAAAATAGTCATTAAAACCATTTACTATTTTTTGGGGATCTGATGTGACTTCATCATTTAGGTTTAGTTTTAATGTTTTGTTTATAACATGCTGCTTACTGTTTGTTTCTTTTTTTACAACTGTCCACAAGCCTTTCATTTTATTGTTAGATTCCTTTATAAATTTATCATTGTATAATTTTTTTGCTTGTTGGATAACTTTCCTATAGATTGCAAAATAGGTCTTACAATATGACCTAAACTGATCATCGACGTCATGGTGTTTCATGTGATTTTTTAGTCACGCTTTTTTGGCTGGAAATCTTTATCCCTTTTGTTACCCATGAGTTTGTGTGTTTGTTTCTGATTTTCCTTGATTTCAGTGGAAATTCAGTATTGAAGTGGTGGAGAAATGTTTCATGGAAGGAATTAAATATGTAGTTTACATCATTTTCTTTATAGACCTCTGCCCAGTTTTCAGCCCTTAACAGATAGTTAAAAAGCCTTATATTATCATCATTAAATTGCCTTTGTATTTTAGTTATTGTGGGATATTGTCCTATGTAATTTAAAATCGCTGTTAGTATTTGGGCCTCATGGTCACTGTAACCTGTGCTGACGACTTCGATTGAGTGGTGCAGTTTGTCTGTGTTTATGAAAATCTGATCTAGAGCTGTTTTTGAATTTTTTGTGATCCTGGTTGGTGTGTTTACAGTTGGGGATAGGTTGAATGAATTTGTAATATTCAACAATTCGTCTTTGTTTTTTCCAGGTGTGAGGAAGTCAATATTAAAGTCTCCACTTATTAATAGATTTTTGTTTAGTGAGTGAATTTTTGTGAGTAGTGTTTCGAGGGAGTGTTTGAAGGTTTGGATGTTCCCATCAGGGGCTCTATATACTTTCAGTATCAATAGGTTATAGTCTGTTTTGCATTTCATTATTGTACAGATTAACAGATTAATTCTACATTCAGCTGAAACTGTCTTTTACGTAGTACCTTTCACGCTATGAATCAGAACTACAGGAAAAATCAAATTTGCAGTTTAATTCTTTATGCTTGTAGGTTGCCACTGAAGGTAAATGGAAGTATTGTACAACATTATTTTACAAGGATATATTACCAAAATGTATAAGCAATGAAGAAAATTATACAACTACTTATGCACAAGCTAATCTATGAGTGTAATTGTGGCAGAGCTTTGGCACAGCCTCTCTACTATGATATTTTTTGTCTAGTGAAAAGTATATACTCACAAGTATTTTTTTAAAAAAAACATATCTAAGCTTTAGTAACATAACTAATATGGCTGGTGGAGACTTTATTGGAATTTTCACTTACTTTTTGTATTTTTTTGTGTTCTTTAGTGGATATGTAATTTAGGAGTAGACACACTCAGAATTTTGTCCTAACAGCATGTCATCTGCTAACACTTAGCTGTATGGTGTATTTAATGATGCAGGATTTCCTGAAAGCGGTTGCACACCAAACTGTGGCTCAGTCATAGCCATCTCACCAGCTATACATCACTCAGACTGGCCTTCACATTTCATGACTGATATATGTATATAAACCCACAGCCTGTAGCTTTGAATCATATTAGTCTGCTGCATGCGATTCAAAGAAGCACCAGACCCAAGCTGAATGTGTCTGTCATTAGTTAAAATTACCTAATTTCTAGTTGAACCAAAATATGTGTATGGAATTTTTGAGACAAAAGAGAAAAAAAATGATCTCCCCAAGGATTAACCCTCCAGTGGGTGCGCCTGTGTGTAAAGTGCACCAGTCACAAATAACATTGTTTTGTACCACTCCAATGTTGTTTTACAACTGTGAACCCATACCTATTCATTCATTACTGCAGCAACTAACAGAGTAATAAGTTGTGTAAGTGAGCGGTAGCACTCTAAAACAAACAGAAAACTGGGTAAAACAAAGATACTATCCATTCAAGAAAATTACCCAGTTTTTGACCTGGCAGCACAGCCCACAATGAGGCAGTTATCTATGAATAAATTAGTAGTCAAATAAGTGGATGGCAGGGATCTGATGCAACTGCACTGTTCAATGCTTCGAGTGGGTCATCAGCGTGGGTGACAACTGTGCGTGACACAAAATGATACAGTGAAAGGTTTATGTTATTATTGATTAACTGAACAGTGGTTCAGTTTATATAATGTTTTTTATTTTATCATTGTTTAATTAAACTAAGATTAAACTGTAATTTTGTTTATATATGTTTACCATGGTAACATAAAGACAGCTATTCCTTATATGTGTACAAAGGCGCCATGTGCCTTCTTGTGCTATTCCCACTCAAGAGTTGAATACACTCCTGTAAACTACATCTAAATGAACTCATTCATTTATGTCAGTTATAGTTACTAGTTCATTTGTCATTTATGAGCACCTCTCATATTACAACAACACTATTTTCACTGCAACTCTATTTTGAGAATGGTCCCTGCAAGTCAAGATGGTTAGTTCTTGCATCAGTTCACTATGGATTGCTCTCCATTCATTCTTGCTTACAGCCAGCAGTATTGTGTATTTATCGCCAGCCAACTCATCTGATCAGACAACGAATTTCCAAAATCAATGTTTGCTCAGGTAAATTGACCCCATCCCATATGAGGAAACCCAACAATCCTATCCCCAAGCTCTAGTTTTAACTCCAGATGTCATACACATATTAACAAATATAATAAAACCCTAAAATTAATTTTTTAAATGACTATTTTCTTAAACAAATGATCTACATATTGCCTTCCTACTTCTATATTTACTTTCCTAACTTCTTTAAACAGAAATATGGACATTACACATAATTCCCACACAGACAAGATTTCTGACATCTTCATATCATCTGTGAATATTTTTTATCAGCCAACATACACACATACTAACTTTACACAGTGACACCACCAAATAATTAGAACTGTACAAACATGTCATATTAGTATACACTTTATATATCAGATTACCTGCATTATTTCTCACAGCATGATTATAACTGTTATAGTCTTTAAGCCAAACTGTATCTTTGATATTGAGGATACTAAACTCTAGGGTCTATGCACACATGGTCCATGGTATAACTGAAGCAGTTTTTTAATATCTCCATCAAAAATACCTGATTTTTCTTTGGTTTTGACTACTGTAATACTTTATCTTCTAGTCTGAATTTTGTTTCTTTGCATCTTCTGTCATGCCTTCTCTTTCTTTCTAATTCCCTTCTAGTCATTCACTCTTATGCTAACATTTCTCTTTCTCAATTCATCAGGTTTTGTTTTGGTGGAAAATATATTTTTGCAACAATCAGATTCTCTGGCCTTTCACCCTTCACCCGTAGCACAACTCTGTACTGTATTCAATAAATCCTCAAATGCTGATACATATCCTACCCTTGCACTGTGCTTTTTGCTGTAGCATGTTCTGCAGAACTTGCCAAGTGCTCACATGTACCCTCAGCAGGATTGTTAGCTGGGTGGTACACTGATATCCATATATGATTTATCCCTGATCTTTCAATAAACGGGTCCCATATATGTGAAACAAACTACTCAGTTACCAGGAAAAATATGTTCTGGCCTCATAAAATTTACTAAATAATCTCTGTCTCATTTATTAATAATGCTCTAAACTGGGCTTTTCTCAAAAGCTATAATTTGACAAATTTTGAGAAAACATCAACTACCTCAGTTAACTTGTATGTAAGTTCTCTAATGATACTGTAATCATCAGTGGAGACTTTAACCATCCAACAATTAATTTGAAAATGACAATTTTGTTAGTGGTGGACACAATAAAACATCCTGCGAAACTTTACTAAATTCCTCCTCTGAAAACTATCTAGAACAGATAATTAGGAATCTCAGTCATGATGCAAACATATTGGATCTAATGGCAAAAATATATCTGATCTCTTAGAGGATGTCCACTTCAAAACTGCAGAGGTTATTGCATAATAGGTGTAAAACAAAGCATAGAGAGATGCTGAATTAAACATGTTTGTCTGTCAAGGTAGCAATGTGTGATGCATGGCTACCATAGGAGGATATTGTCAGATGATGTTTCACGAAACTCAGAGAAACTCTGATCATATGTAATGGCTGCTAGTGACATCAAAGTTCGTGTCCAGTATGTAGTAAGTGAGAGACAAACTGAAACTGAGGTTAGCAAAGCAAAAGCTGAGATGCTTAACTCCATTTTCAAATGTTCCTTTACAAAGGAAATCCCAGGAGAATTGCCCCAATTTAATCCTCAAACCACTGAAAAGATGAATAAAATAAGTATTAGTGTCAATTGTACTGATAAACAACTGAAATCGTTAAAGCGGAACGAAGCTGTAGGGCCCAATGGAATCCCCGTCAGATTCTATACTGAATTTGTGGCTGGGTTACCCCCTTCTAACTATAATCTACTGTAGATCTCTCAAACAAAAAATCATGTCCAGTTCTTGAGAAAGGCACAGACCACACCCATCTACAAGAATGGTAGTAGAAGAGATCTACAAGGAATTGTGCCCCAGGGGTTTGTCTCGGGACCCTTGTTGTTCATGTTGTGTGTTAATGACCTTGCAGACAATAGTAAAAGCATGCTTTTTGGATATGATGCACTTATCTATAATGAAGTACTGTGTGAAAGAAGCTTCATGAATATTCAGCCAGATATTGATAACATTTCAAAACAATGCAGAGATTAGCAGATTGCTTTAAATATTCAGAAATGTAAAATTTTGCATTTCACAAAACAAAAAATGTAGTATCCTTGTAGTAGGGGTATGAAATGGACTGGGAGTGCAATCAGTCTATAAAGGAGATTGCTTACAAATCATTCATGTCACTGGTTCTAGAATATTGGTCAAGTGTGTGGGTCCCATACCAGGTGGGACTAAAAGAGGATATTGAATGTATACAGAGAAGGGCAGCATGAATGATCACAGGTTTGTTTAATCTATGGGAGAGTGTCACAGAGGTACTGAAGGAAATGAACTGGGAGACCCTGGAAGACAGATGTAAACTATCCCAAGAAAGTCTGTTAACAAAGTTTCAGGAACCAGCTTTAAATTATTACTTTAGCCATATACTACAACTCCCTATATACAGTTCACATACGGATCATGAAGATAAGATCAGAATAATTACTGCTTGTACCAAGGCATTCAAACAATCATTCTTCCCACACTCCATACATGAGTGGAACAGGAAAAAACCCCTAATAACTGGTACAGTGGGATATAACCTCTGCCCTTCACCTCAGGGTGGTTTGCAGTGTATAGAGGTAGATGTGCTACTAAAATGTATTTAAGTTCCCCAAGACCTGCTAGTAATGATCCATAAGAGATTGATCACTGTTAGATCACCTGATTTGCTTGGTATATGTTTTGCATTTCTCCTTGTACTGCTACCATGCTACATTTTACCTTGTGACACTTATCACATGATGCCAGCTGTTTTCCAACTCTCCTTGTGTGCGGGTGCATGGATGCACACACATATTTGTGTGTGTGTGTGTGTGTTCCACATCTCCTCCTAAACCACTGAAGTGATTTTAACCAAACTCGGTAAACATATATATTACTGTCAGATGACATTTGCTGTGAGGATAAGAACCACATACCTATCAAAAGGGTCGTGGTGGGAATGAAAAAGATGTGTAGCCTGTGACAAGTAGCTTCTCACACTTCATTCATGCAGTATTAGGGAATGACAGCACTTAGCTACATGCAATAAGCTTTATTTCAAATTTTACTGTTTTGTTTTGTTCACTGACAACTCCTACAGAATGATGAAAGGAAAATTATTTATTGCTTAACTTTCTTTTTGTTGTTCATGTAGTAAAATTACTGCATGAATCATGACATTATAGCTTATTACTTCTTTGCTAGCAACTGTATTCATGACTCATTTTACAGATTGTATTCATGTAACCACTGACTATAAGTGCAAATTTATATCATTGTACAATACACAGTTCAGGATATATGATGTCAGAAACAATGAGGTGCATGAAAAGCTGCTGCATCATGCATGACGTTTAAATTTATTCTCTCTTTGTTACTAACTCCATCTGCAACACATTTTGCAGACAGTATCCACATATGCCTCTGAATTTACCTAAGAAATCATATCACTGTATCACTCATAATTCAGGAGATACGATGTAATAAACATTGACCACAAGACCATACACTGTGTGGTGCAGATCTGGATGCACAGCTATAAATAAATAACTGGGCAGCACCAGGTTTCTCCACTAGTTGTTAAATATAATATTTTCCTGCATACCTCCAAACATTTTTGTGCACTATAATGTCCATGACTCTGGTGAATGTAATTAATTATGTTTATAAGTGATCATCCAGGTAGCACAGCTTCCACCCCTTCTCTCCCATGATTTTCATCTAAATAACATTCCTCTATAAGACATTTTATTTTTAAAATCCCTTACAGCCAATAATAAATTCAGTCTCTGATCACCATTCTGCAGCTGCCACATGTCTTTACATATAGACTTTATTTACTTTTCTTCCTCTATCCCCTTCATGCACAGCATTTGAACCTCTCTCTCTTCCCTTTACTTTCCATAGTTATTCGCCTTTGGTGGCAGCTGTGTCAGGCACCAGCTACATTATTCTCTACACCTCTAATGAATCTCATACTACAATTAAATTGTTGGAAGAACAGGGCCCATCTCATAAGCCTGTTATTCACCAGTTTGCATTGTTGCAGATAGCTCAAGGCTTTGTAATTAGTAAATATCAATTCCTTTCTTCCCTCTGAACATACTCTAAATTTCTGAGCCCCAAATGTTACTGCTAATAATTCTTTCTCGGAGGTCCCATTCATTAACTCATGCTCAGTCAGCATTCTTCTTGCAAATACAGTTGTTCTGTGTTCTATCTCCCCATTTACCATCTTTTCTTGGAATAAAACTGATCCTACTCCATAATCTGACAGATGAGTTGCAATGCAAAATGGTAAAGTCATATCTGGATAGAAAAGTATATTTCTGTTACAAAAGCTATTTTTTGTAGCCTCAAATTCCTCATCGCATTCAATTGTCCATCTCCAAGTCACATTCTTCTTCAATAATTTACATAAATGAGTTGAATTTAAACTGTAATCATTCATATATCTTCTGTAAACAGAGCACATTCCAATGAAACATGCTAATTATTCCCTATTCCTAGGTGTCTTACATTCTTCACTGCCTCTGGTCTTTTCTTTATTCAGGTAAATCCCTTCAGGATTCAGCTGATGTCCTACGAAAGTTAACTCTGCCTGGAAAAATTGATGCTTATTGAACTTAAGAGTCATACCCCCTTTATGAATAGCTTTGAACACATCTTCTAGCAGCTTACAATACTTGTCCCATGTGCTACGGTAATGAAGATATCATGACATACACCGTCAACCTCTTCATCAATTCACTACCAAGGACATGACTTAAATATCTGACAAACACAGCTTCTCATATTGATATTCCAAATAGTACCACTATAAACATGTAGGTTCTCCCTTCAAACAAAAAGGCTGTACATTTTCTAATTTTTTTAGCCAATAGAATTTGTCAAAATCCTAAGGTACAGTCTGCATTAGACATGAGTATTACATAATTGAAACTCTGCTGTAGCTTGGTCATGTTTTTAGGCTGATCATTCTCCTTAACTATTACTTAATTTAGTCTTCTTGCGTCTAATACAATTCTTACACATCTGTTTTTCATTTTAACAATTAATATGGGATTACAGTATTCTGCCCACTTCTATTGCATTCCAGTCAAACATCTTCTTTATCTGGGCTCTTATTGCCTCTTTATCTGCCACAGCATCAGAAAATGGTTTTGTCTTTGTCACTTCATGTGGTGTCACTCTCAAAGAATACTAAAAATAAACAACCTTGCCAGGTCTATTTGGAAACACATGCCTATATCCAGGTAACAAATCAGTAAGTTCTGTCCCCTGTTTTCCATTAAATGACTAGGTGTATATTTACTCTGTCACACAATCTATTTCACTCTTCTCATCTTCTTTCTATAAGTAAGCCTTTGCCTCTACCCCTGTTAATTCTCTTTTAAAATGAATTCTTTTCTTGTACCCTCCAGCATCAAATTCTGCTATTCTATCTCTTTTTGTGATTCTTCAAACGTACTTGCACAAAGTCCACGCCCAAATTTTGTATCCACTCAATTTTCAAATTTATCATTAAGTTTTGATTCCAAATCCTCCATTGGCTCAGATTTCATAGTCTCTGTTTTGCAGTACAACTCTCCAACTATCTCAGGTTTTAAACACTCAATTTCTGAGTCTATGTTCCCTACCTTGGAATCCATCTTTTCTAATTTCTTCTGAAATATATTGCAAAAAGGCAGAAAGTTGACTTCCTGGCACCCAGCCTATTTCTTCTTGTATTCCACTATAACTTGTACCAGCCCCTACTTCTGACTCACAATTACTTTCTGCCTTTCTGCTTCATTAACCATGGGTGATTATCAAAAATACTAATAGGAACTATTCATCTGCTGCAGTTACTTATCTTAAATAACTTGCTAGAAGCTATGGGGCAAAGTACTGCAAAAGGTGTCTTCAGGAATCACTGTCTGTGGTGAGGAGATGCTACAGCAACACTATGGACATGTTGTTTAGGGTGAGACAGAGGCGCTTTTGGATCCTGTAGCCCAGATACAACACAGCCCGTACAGCAACACGGAGACAGTTGGGGTGCTGCAGCATCACTTGGTCATGGAACATGAAGGCAGCAGCACAGCAAAGAAAGATTGACACTCAGACAGCGATGTGATATATGAATGCCATGGCACAGCACATATACAGCAACAGTGGGAGGCAACACTGTGGTCAACAGTGGCCTGCTACAACTGCAGCATAGACTGGTGGCAACGTGAACACACAACAGAGCAGTTCTGAAAACTCTCATAAACATGCGGTGACTTGGACTTGGAGCATAAACTGCGTCACAGAACATAGTGACATGAAAGTGGCATACACACTGGAGCACCATCTATACTGTAGCCTCTATCAGAGTACAGTCGTGCACAACAATAATGATTAAACTGCAACTACTGCTGCTGTTACACTGAACATAACACTGAGCCCCCACACTGACTGTTTAAAAGGCTAAACAGTTACTGGGACATCCAGTCCCAAAATATATTATAAAATAGATTGAGAATAATAATCCAATTCCAAACAAGCCCTAACTGCTACATTGTCTGCAGGTGAGTGCATGACCTGTTAGATGACTCATCTGAACAGGAGTTTGGTTGTACACAATTGCTTTGAGCTTTATACTAATTCAATAAATAATGTCAGCCTATGAACAGTCAAAGAATAAGAAACTTCCTGGCAGATTAAAACTGTGTGCTGGACCGAGACTCGAACTCGGGACCTTTGCCTTTCGCGGGCAAGTGCTCTACCAATTGTGCTTCCCAAGCACGACTCATGCCCCGTCTTCACAGCTTTACTTCTGCCAGTACCTCGTCTCCTACCTTCCAAACTTTACAGAAGCTCTCCTGCAAACCCTGCAGAACTAGCACTCCTGAAAGAAAGGATATTGCAGAGACTTGGCTTAGCCACAGCCCTGGGGATGTTTCCAGAATGAGATTTTCACTCTGTAGCAGAGTGTGCACTGATATGAAACTTCCTGGCAGATTAAAGCTGTGTGCCAGACTGAGACTTGAACTCAGGACCTTTGCCTTTCGTGGGCAAGTCCTCTACCAACTAAGCTACCCAGGCACGACTCACGCCCCATCTTCACAGCTTTACTTCTGCCAGTACCTCATCTCCTACCTTCCAAACTTTACAGAAACTCTCCTGAGAACCTTGCAGAACTAGCACTCCTGAAAGAAAGGATATTGTGGAGACATGGCTTAGCCACAGCCTGGGGGATGTTTCCAGAATGAGCTTTTCACTCTGCAGCGGAGTGTGCGCTGAAATGAAACTTCCTATTTTCATGTGGCATTTTCTCCCCTTTCCTCCAATTACCAAGCTTTTCATTTTCTTCTTGTTAATCTTCATTCCATATTCTTCTAATTTTGTGTTTAAATCATCTAACATTTGTTCCATCTCTGTTGCACTCTCTGCCATCACAACCATGTCATCTGCAAATCTTATACACTCCACTCTCCGACCCCCTCCAGTCAACTCCATGTTTCCTTAGTTTGTCCCATCTGACACAGTCAAAAGCCTTCTCAAGACCAGTGAACACAACATACACCTTCCTTTCCTTCTCCATGTACCTTTCCCCTATCACTCTCAGTAGCCCAATGGCATCTCTAGTTCCCATTCCTCACCTGAAACCAAATTGTTCATCTCCTGCTATGCAATTCAGCTTTCCATATAGCCTACTGTTGAGCGTCCTCAGCAAGACTTCGGCTGCATGCGATATCAGGCTCACTGTTCTATGTTCCTCACACTGTTTGCTCTTCTTTTTTTCTATAGGTATTAAGATACTTTCTGTAAAGTCCTTTGGCCAATTACCTGTTATGTATATTTGATTACACAATTCAGTCCACTCCCTTTTCCCTTCTTTCTCCAATGACTTTAACAGTTCCGCAGTCAGATGCAAATTCAGTTTTATTTCAATCAAACCATGTTCCCTCAGTTGGTGGCCATACTGAGGCTAATGTTCACAATTAATAAATGATTTTTTTGTAAAGTAGTGCAAGCAAAGAGTTCCTACACATACAGTGTTTCACTTTCGCAAGGATATGCTAACGTTGATTAATTTCCCACAGTTATTGGGTTCACACAGTATAATATAGTAAACAATTTATTATAAACAACATCTCTAAAATTTCCTGGCAGATTAAAACTGTGTGCTCGACCAAGACTCGAACTCGGGACCTTTGCCTTTCGCGGGCAAGTGCTCTACCAACTGAGCTACCGAAGCACGACTCACACCCGGTACTCACAGCTTTACTTCTGCCAGTACCTCGTCTCCTACCTTCCAAACTTTACAGAAGCTCTCCTGCAAACCTTGCAGAACTAGCACTCCTGAAAGAAAGGATATTGCGGAGACATGGCTTAGCCACAGCCTGGGGGATGTTTCCAGAATGAGATTTTCACTCTGCAGCGGAGTGTGTGCTGATATGAAACTTCCTGGCAGATTAGAACTGTGTGCCTGACCGAGACTCGAACTCGGGACCTTTGCCTTTCGCGGGCAAGTGCCGTACCAACTGAGCTACCGAAGCATGACTCATGCCCGGTTCTCACAGCTTTACTTCTGCCAGTACCTCGTCTCCTACCTTCCAAACTTTACAGAAGCTCTCCTGCGAACCTTGCAGAACTAGCACTCCTGAAAGAAAGGATATTGCGGAGACATGGCTCAGCCACAGCCTGGGGGATGTTTCCAGAATGAGATTTTACTCTGCAGCGGAATGTGCGCTGATATGAAACTTCCTGGCAGATTAAAACTGTGTGCCCGACTGAGACTCGAACTCGGGACCTTTGCCTTTCGTAGGCAAGTGCTCTACCAAGTGCACTTGCCCGCGAAAGGCAAAGGTCCCGAGTTCGAGTCTCGGTCGGGCACACAGTTTTAATCTGCCAGGAAGTTTCATATCAGCACACACTCCGCTGCAGAGTGAAAATCTCATTCTGGAAACATATCTAAACTTTAATAACATAATTAATATGGTGGGTGAAGAGTTTACAGGACTTTTTATTTGCTTTCTGTGTTTTTTGCATTCCTTAGTGAATATATAATTTAGGTGCAGACACATTCAGAATCCCACTGTGTCCGAATGCAGTCTGCTAATACTTATCCATGCAGTACATTTAATGATGTGGGATTTCCTGGAAGCCTTAGCCTTCACACTTCATGATAATGTATGCATATGGACCCACAGCGTGTAGCATCATGATGGGCTGGAGGGCCCAGTGGAAACAGTGTTGACAGAAAAGAATGACTTTATCTCTAATACATGATGCATCGCAGCTGAGGTAGGGAAACATGCCTCCCTCAGTTGTCCCTGTCTGTCACTGATGTATGCGCAGCGCCCTCCACCATGTATGCTGAGCTGGTGCCCTGCTATATTGGCGGTAGGTCCCCTTGACTCCTCCAGCATCACCATGGCAGTGCATGGAAATGGCTGTTCACGGGATTCAACTTGCTGCACTCTGGCAGCAGTTGGATGGTGGTTGGCAATGAGGTACCAAGTTCCACTAAGAACTCAGCATTGGCAGCAGCAAGCTGGGACAACAGGTCAGCAGTGCTGTGGCATCAAATCCTGTGAAGAACTTAGTGCTGATGGTGGCCGGTGCAATCCAGCTTCAAACCCATGGCTGCTGCTGGCAGTGCCCAGTTGTCTCACTGTCTACGGTAGCTGTGACATTTTGGTGGTACTGCTAGACTCTGGCAGAAAGAATTGCCCACTTCCTTAAAATTCAGACATATTTATATGCCTCTGACATGCATTTGTTTCACTAAAACCCAGCACCTAACCATATCACTCAGAACAAGAAAATTTCTCTGGAGTCATTAATGCCATGTGATGCAGTTTTCCACTGAGCATGGCTATCCTCATCTCTGAGTTGCTTATTTGTATGTTATTCTGACCCACTTGTCACCATACTGTGGCTACCTGCCTGCAGCTGCTAATGCAGTACTTCACAGAAGCCTCCTTACAACTTTGTATAACTTTTGCTAAAGATTTATTACTTTTACACAGAGGCTGTTTAGTAACATTACAATTCTGCTAGCTTACACCAAGAGCACAGTTGAACTGGAGAGAGTGGTTGTATGGACTGTACAGTGTTGGTAGTTCACAAGCTATGTTCAAAATATTGAGCACAGTAACAGGAGAACAGCCCACATAATTCAGCTTGAAGGAAGTGAGCCTGTGTGAAAGGGTCCGAGTGCAGGTAATCAGCTCAGGTTATTATAGCACAGCACTTGACACAGCCTGTGGCAATCACATTAGTAGGAGTAGATAGGTTAATTGTTGTGCGGCAAGCTCTTTAATGATGCAGTATTTTTGTGTCATTTGCTTTGAACAGGTGTTTTTTGTGATGTAGCAATCAATATGTTTATTTTATCACTATTCCCCAGCGTTTTTTAAAAGACAGTGATTTGCAAACAGAACAGGTTGACACATGGAAATGCTATGCAGTTTCATTGTGTTTCATTCCATGAAGTTATATGATTATAATTTCTTCAAGTTATAATTGGAACTGACAGACTTTTATGTATCCTAGAGAGCTTTTTCCTGGTGGCTGAGCTTCCCCAGATTAATTGAGGCTTTAATTACAAATTGAAGTTTGCATTGTATGCTATAATCAGCATCAATTTGCTTGTATCGATACTTGACACACATACAGCATAGAAAGCTTTTGAAAACTTTGTTTCAGGAACTTTCACACTCCAGATACATCTGAAGAAGTTCCTTTGTACATATATTCATAATGCCTAAGCTTCAGTAAGTCACTTCAATAATTTGTTGACAAAACTCAGTGTTGTAATGTTGTGTTACAGAAGCAGGGAAAATTGTAAATTTGTGTCATACATGACTCTTTATCAATTATTATTTTATTGAAACTATCTGGTAATCAAATACATTGATGTCCACTGCTGATTACATGGTCGTTCTATCTCCAGCCATAAACAAAATTCTGGTATTATCAGCAGTTATTTTTTCATCAGTGCAGTAATGTACATCATAAATAGAAAGAAGGAGTGGTGGACATCTTAGAACAGACCACTGTGTCATACCACCCTTAATCAACAATTTATTCAATAGCTGTGTTGTTCTAAAGAACAGACCACTGTGTCATACCACCCTTAATCAACAATTTATTCAATAGCTGTGTTGTTCTAAAGACACTGTCTTTGATCTGATTATGGGTTATTACTGTTATTACTGTATCCTGCCAGTCTTCTAGGTAATACATTTTCTGTGGGTTTGGGATACCTCTCTGCACTTTTTTGACTAATTCAGGAATGATAATGTTATGGTCAATAATGTTTAAAGCTTTTGACAGATCAATAAAAATACCAGAAGCATATTCTTTTGTTAGTTTTTAATAAGTTTCTCTTGAAGAGGCATACCGATATAAAATTGGATTTGCTAGAGTCACACACATTTTTTCATTCAGTGACACAACTTGTTCTCTAAGCCCTATCATGGTGGAGAGCCTCCAGGAATGTGGAACAAACCATGTTACATACCGAATAGCCTTATAGTCTACAACAAAAAGACCTTTAAACAATTTCTGGTATTGGAAGGCATGGAAGTTGAATGTGCACCAGAGGGTATAGACCTGGATACCCACTAGCGGTCTCTGTGCTCTGGCACATGCCTGCGCCGCGTGCCTCGTTGTGTGAGTGCACCACTCTCTATACCACATGAAGTCCACGGCCAGTCATGTTTCCCACATACATGTATTTAGGCAGCCGCGCGGCACTACCCCAGCAGTCTGGTACTTGTCATAGTTCATGTGTGCATCTTGGCTGTACTGCATTCGGTTCCATGTGTTGAGATACATACTGTCATTGTTTAGAGTGTTCCTGCATTGTTGTTGTCGTCTCACTGTGTTTATCAGCTCAGTTCTTGCTTGCTTGCCTTGTGTTGTGTCCTGGTCAGTCGTAGTGTCTGTTGTCCCCTACTTGTTCGTCTGTCCTGTCTGTTAGTTGTTTAGCGATATCTACAGTGCCTTCCCCACCTGGCAGCTTTGTGTCTCCATTCTCTGGCGTGCATCACTCACTAGCTGCTCATGGCTATAACACAATGTACAGAAAAAGACACTAAGTTTGGCCATTGGCAGATAATTAATTGCATTTTCTTTCTTTATCTGTTTTTAAGATTTTTGTGAAATGAACCTTTTTGTTGAATGACAGTCAGAAGCTTTTTTTTAAGATATTTGTTTTTTAATAACCTTGAAGATGAAATTACTAGGCACAAATAAATACCAGCACTAATTTCTTGTATAATGATTATCACTTTTATTGAGGAATGAAAAGCAATATACATACAGTACATGCAAACAATAAATCAGACAATGAATAACCAACACTTTTAGGGAATGTCTATCAACTTGATCTTTTACTCCCAACAGTCTCTCCCCCCCCCCCCCCCCCCCTTTCCCTCATAATGTGTGGGACACCCAGGATATAGTAGTACTTGACCCTATATTGTCACCAGCTCTTGTGCAGACTGTTGGTTGTGGCACTGATCCGGTCGTAGATGTGGACAAAAGTGTGGCTGACAGTGAGCAGCTCTGCATTGACCCAGTTGTTGAGATCTGCATGGGTGTGTCAGGGTGTTGCATAGCTGTGTTTGTCAGGATGTTGCATAGCATCAGTGCATATCATGACATGGGAGCAGTCCACTAATGCTTTGTGTATGGAAGTCAGATGTTCACCATGACAAAATAGGTGGCCATTGGATCTTTGTGACATGTTCCCAAATTTGCTGTACAAGTAGTGGTAGTCCTGTGTGGTCTGGCAATGGTATAGGTGTGGCATAGTCAACCAAAATCCAGAATGGCTTCTCATAAACCATTTCAGCCAACAATGGAGCAATGTGAGATTTATAAGCTGTCCATACTCCTAAAAGGAACAGAGAAAGTGCTGCCGTCCTTTAAAGTTCAGTGCCACAGTTCAACTACTCCGAGGTCAGCAGGACTTGTAATGTGGTGGCATTGTAAACTGCGCAGTTTACACAATTCATTGCATTGTAATTGTCTTGGCAGATATGTCTATAGCTAGTATATATTCTGCCCATCTTGTGCTTTTGCCATCTTGGAGACACAAAGAAAGACATGATACCTGCATGAAAGTGTCATCCCATCTTGAATCACAGGTACAGAGGAGGCATACAAGCCCGCAATTTCTTTTTTTTTTTTTTTTTTTTTTTTTTTTTTTTTTTTTTTTTTTTTTTTTTGACTGCCACACAAAATGGTTGGTCAATAATTTAGTTGTGGCATCTGTTCCTGGCTGTATCAGGTTGTGGACACTGGTGAATGCCACTTTTCATGTATGGCTTTGGGCTCCATTGTGAGAAATAACACCATATTTTAGAATTTCCACCTGGCACCAAGATTTGCTTCAATCTCAGTCCTGTGGAAGGACTGTAGAAGGTTTAGTAAAAGCTGCAGTTGTTGATCTGACACTTGGACCAAATGACATCATTGTAGTTCTAAACATTAACTGCAAATGGGAGAAAAGTAGTCAGTTACTATGTTTTCTGCATCTTTCAAAATTGTTCAGATGGCTCTAAGTACTATGGGACTGAGGTCATCAGTCCCCTAGACTTAGAACTACTTAAACCTAACTAATCTAAGGACATCACACACACCCATGCCTGAGGCAGGATTTGAACCTGTGACCATAGCAGCAGCAGCCGTTCCAGACTGAAGCGCCTAGAACCACTCGACCACAGCGACCGGCCCTGCATCTTTAATGTGACACATGTCCATGGTAAACTGATTAATAAATTCAATGCGCCTGACTGTCAAGGGGAACACTCATCACTAATGTGAAATATTGACACAACTGGCTTGTGGTCTGTACAGATTATCATTGATGAGGGTGATTTGAGGGTGAAAGTGCCTCACTTCCTCATATAGTGCAAGCAGCTCCCTGTCATAAGCATTCCATTTCCTTTGCCATAGCCATAATTTTTTTGAAAAAGAAAACTTAAATAGCTGTCAATGATTGTTGTCTTTTTCCTGCAGAGTGACACCAATTGCACTATCACTGGCATGTACCACGATGACCAATACATGGTACACGGTGGGTGAGCAGCACTGCTTCTGTGAGGCTCACCTGTAGATAACAGAAAGTTTCTGGAGTGCACTTGAGGATTTGTTTGCCCTTGTTGTTGTGATTCAAAAGTGCATGTGTTGGCGGTGCTTGAATGGAAGCTGTTGCCAGAAGGTTATGACAATAAAAATTCACCATTCCCAGAAAATGTGTCCATTATTTGTAATCTTTTGGCTTTGGAAGGTCATGTAAAACAGCTAACTTCTCCTATAGCAGGTAGATACCATGAGCTGAGACCTTATGGGTGAGGAAGGTTACTTCACTCCTGCCTGTGACACATTTATCTTTGTTTGACTTAAAGCCATGGCTATAAGAGGTGTGATCAAAACGTAATGGGATTTTTTTTAATTTCACAGGCTTTATACATCTGATTTTCAAAAATTTTTCATCTTGTTAGACAAGTTTCAGATGTACACCTGCACATTCAGCTGTTTTGAAAACTTTCTAAAAGATGCATCAAAGAAATAGCATTACATTGTGCTTGAACATGGAATAAAGTGCAGCACCACATTTGAAATGTTGACTGGGGCTTTTGGAATATCTGCTATGAGTAAGACAAGGGTTTACAAGTGGTATAAACATTTCAACGAGGGTCAAGAAGACGTTAAAGACGAGTACCACCCTGGATGCCCTAGCACATCAATGTCTGACAACAATGTGGATGAAATAAAGAAAATAGTACTGGAAAATCACCGAATCACCATTAGAGAGGTTGCTGATGATGTTGGCATATCCTTTGGCTCATGCTAAGTAATTTTTTCAGATGCTTTGGGCATGAAACTTGTAGCAGGGAAGTTTGTTCCGAGATTGTTGAATTTTGACCAAAAACAAAGTTGCATATACATCACTCAGGACTTGTTGAATGAAGTTGACAGTGATCCAGAACTTCTAAACAAGGTTATAACAGATGACAAAACCGGTTTGTAGGGGTATAATGTTTAAACCAGTGCCCAGTCTTCCCAAAGCAAACTGCCTGAACAACCAAAACAAAAAATGTATCCAACAAGTTCAGTCATATGTGAAGTTTATTCTCACTGTTTTCCTCGATAGTGCATCATGAGTTCCTGCCTTATGGTTGTTCAGTCAATATGGAATACTACCTGGAAGTGATGCATTGTTTGTGTCAAGCAATTTACAGAAAATGACCAGAATTGTGGCAAAATCACTCGTGGAAATTTCATCATGATAATGCTTCTGCTCATGCCTCAATGCTTGTTCATGACTTTTTGGCAAAAAACAGAAATATTATGTTGTCTCAGCCACCCTATTCTGCAGCCATGGCCCATTGCAACACTTTTCTATTTCTGAGGCTGAAGAGAACTATAATGGACACTGTTTTGCCACCATTGATGATATAAAAACATAATCAGCTGCAAGAGCTGAACACCCTAAAATAAAGTGACTTTAAGAAGTGCCTCCAATATTGGAAAAAGTGGTGGCACAGATGCATTATATCTGAGGGGTATTATTATGAAGAGAACAAAGTTGATGTTGATAGTAAATAAAGATTCTTTAAAAAAAATAAAAGTTGCTCTTACTTTTTGATCACACTTCTTATGCTCCATGTCATTCTTCACGAATGTGCCTGTCATGTAACTGAGTGCTAGAAAAGAATACCAGGATATTATCTATATATATTACAGTAAATGTCAGTACCCATACAACTTTGTCAATGAAACTTTGTGAAGTTTGAGCAGTGATATGTAGTCCAAACAGTATGAAGAAGAATTCAAAAAGACAGAAAGGTGTATTCATTGCTTGCTTTGATACATGACTAGGTGCTACCAGAATTTGATGATAAACCTTTCAGCAATCCAAAACAGTGAAAATATCTGCATCTGCCAAAAACACTTGTGAAATCTTGACTATTAGGTGTGAGATAACTATGTGGAACAGTTCTAGGATTCAATCCATTGCATCACTGCAGGAGCACATGAGCCATCATTCTTATGGACCAGGTGCAGGGGATATGCCCACAGACTGTCAGAATGGTGTATAAATCTCAACTGAAGAATTTCATCAAAGATTGCTTCAGTCTCTGTTAGGCACTCTGGTATAATCTGTTAGGTGCTCTGGTCCAATCCCACAGTTGTGTTGTGAATCAGGTGGGCTTCATTTCATGTGTATTTACTTTATGGTACTGTGCTTACTACCAAAGTGTTGTGTCAATCTCTGTGGCTCCAATGAAAACTAGACAGAATGCACAACGTTAGTGTCCTGAGAGAACTGTGAACTTATTTTGTTGACTCTTCTCGGCTTGCTAACAGCAGAAGAACTCTGGGTTCCAATTACTTTGTGACAGTCAGTCCCATTTGTTAGACATATGTCTGTCAAGTCCATGGTAAGTGTGACATGTGGAAAGTTGACCCACTGCTGCATTACTGCTCTTAAGGAAGAAACGTCAACACTGCTGCTGTCATTGTGAGAGAGGATCAACAAATTACCTTAAGGTCACTTTCTGAAATAGTGAACATTTCATTGGGTGCGACCCACATGCTGGTGACAGAAAAATTACACATGACACATGTCTGTACACGATGGGTTCCAAGACTGTTGATTCCCCAACAAAAGGACATTCGCATGCAGGTCTGCATGTTGATGTTAGAGGAAGTGTGGAAATCTCCTTCATCACCAACCACCAAAAAAGCAAGAGTGGTTGCTTCCACTGGGAAGTTATGGTCATCTCATTCTTTGATATTAATGGAATGATTTATCAGCATGTTGTGCCTGCACTCACATCAGTAACTGGAGAATACTACAGGGATTTCCTGAAAACATTGTAAGTCCACATCAGGTGCAAAAGACCACATTTCCGTGAAGTAGGCTGGGTGCTGCTCCACGATAATGTGTGGCCTCATATTGCCAATGTTGTTGTTGAATATCTCACAAAAATCAACGTGAAGTGCATCCCTCACCCTCCCTATAGTCTGGATTTAGCAATATGTGACTTTTTTCTATTCCTTAACATGAAGGAACACCTTTGTGCGAGGCATTATCAATCATCAGAATCAGTGGTGAAGACCGTGGAGGTGATTTTGAAGGACTTCTTGAAAAATGGTTTTCAGCATGTATTTGAAGACTGGTAGAAATGCTGGGACAAGTGCGTTACATTTATGAGAGACTACTTTGAGAAGGACCATCAAAATTATGAGGATGAGTAAAGTTAAGCTGTCAAAAAAAATTAAGATCATTGTTCATTGAACAGCCCTCATACACAGGAGGTAGCACTGGATGAGTCATCTGAGAAAGTGCTGTACTGTTATAGACAGCATATTTGCCACTGTGTTTCTGTCTGTTATTAAAATTAATTTACAATAAACTTTTCATGCTCAATGTGGTAATCCACCATGCACAATTCGCCATGTCACTAAAAACAGTAATTTTCTTGACAATGCTGCCTTGTAGCAGAATATTAGAATCTTATACTGAGGTGGTAGGAATACCTTATAGACACACTGCTGATCCAAAGCATTATGATGACTCCACATCATGACACTGAAGCTCGCCTGGTGACACTGTATGCTCGTGACATAGTGAGGAAAGTATATAATCAGGTCAAAGACAAATGGAAAATCATTATATTCATGTTACAGGTGCAAATGGGTAAAATAACTAACATAAGCAGTTTTTATGAAATGTAGATTGTTATGGCCTGATGCGTAGGAACAAGCATCTTGGAAATGGTCAAGTGTTCACTTTCTACTACCATTCACAATAAAATGCCAGGCCTTTATACCACTGCTGAAAAGCAGTGATGCATACATAATACTAGAGCAAGAAATTTGATTAAAACTTTAATTTTATAGCAGTGACATTTTTAGGGAAAATTTAAGTGTATATTCAAAGGATAGGTTAATGGGAAATAGAGGTGGTGTATTTGTTACAATACACAAGAAGTGCAAATCCACCGAAGTAGATATTGAAACTGCAAAAGGAATTTTTTGGGCAAGACTCGGTGCCAGGAGTGAGCATAAAACTGTAGTTAGCTCCCTCTGTCAAACACCAGACTTGACACCTGATGCAACAGAAAACTTTTGTAATGCCATGGTGTAAGTTTTAGCTGAAAAGTAATATGAATCAGTACATTACCCACTAGAAAGATTGCATTAGCAGCCACAGGCTGGAAGCCATCCATGTGATGAGATGTAGGACAGCATAAACAGAGATATAAGTGAGATGTGTAGCAAAGGCAGCCACTCACATCAGAAAACAGTATAGCCCAGCAATAGCCACTGCAGTGACCAAGACAATTCACTACACCAGGGCTGGTCTCTATTATATACAAGATGGCTAGCCATGAGTCTTAGAGAAACAAATATGCTACAGAGCGGTATGAATAGTTCTGTATTCTGAGGCAAGGGAGATTTGTCATTGGCTCATCATAAGGTCATCTTCTCTGTATCGTTGCTGAGTTCTGCAACACTACCATGATGCAAGGGCCACTCCTAGCCCTGGGACAACACAGCATCATCGGCACCTGCTGTGGGTTGGAGCCCAGGCTGCCCCCACCACATTCAGCAGTAAGTTCCTAGTGGGACTTAGCACCCAAGAGCTACCATCCTGCCCACATCACTTGCTTTTGCCAGCAGTGAGATCCGAGGAGGACTCAGTGTAAATAAAAGTAAAATAATAAAGTGCCACAGTGACAGCTGCCATCTTACGCCTGCCCAGGAGCAGTGGGTCAAATCCCAAGCAGTGCAGTCTCCATGTGCCCCATGCTGGACATGCATGGACCAGAGTGGGCCTCCCAGAGAGGCCACTGTTGTCACCAAGAGAAACAATACCTGCCGAAGCTAATTAAGATGTTGTTTGTTGTCAACAGTGTTACGACTCGGGCCACTTATCAGGGTCGTGTCAGCAACGCTGATGTCACTGAAGCCAACAGGGGAGGATATGTCACCCCCATAGTCCGCCATCCGAGCCACAGCATGCCGTACCAGCATTTGGGGTGAGTCAGACTTATTTTTTCATGTGGTAACAGTAATGGAGTTGACGTATAGGGTTTCTGATTATGCAGAAGTTACTTTTGTAAAACCAGAGGAACTAGCAGGTTTATCTCAATTTTAATGGAATGCGAGGAATGTATAGCTAGTGCCTGGTCTTTGTACATCATGCAGTTTCCTTGGGGATTCTGCCCAGTTTGCCATATCAGTGGTGGTAATTTGTTTCACTTGTAATCATTTGGGACACACAGCCAGGTAGTGTTAAGTGTCCAGGTGGCTCATGATTGCAGACAAAGGAAATAGATGAATTCTAGTAGTGATACTATTGAATTTTTATTTTTCATGCTGTGATAATTATTATTTGAAAAATAGTAGTGAAGAGGCAAAGGAAAAATTGAAGACATAAGGTATCACCAGTGATCGATCTACAGAATTGTTAGTACATCACACGGCTCATTTGAGGGTGGATGAGGTAACTTCATGTAACAGTTTGCCAGAGAAAGGTAAAACATGGCAAAGTTTAGGAGTGGCTCCAGCTTTTGTGAACCTGGTTCCTTGCTTTTCTGGTAGAGTGTCTGAGGATGTCTTAGCATTCTTAGAAGCTCTCAGGTCATCAGCTGACATAGGGGGTTTGTCAGATAATCAATTATTGCAGCTTGCTAGGTTATGTTTTGTGGGTGAACCAAAATCATTTGTGTGTTGTTCAAAAGCATTGTTTCAGGTGAGTATGTTCAAGGAGCTTAAACAATGACCGGAGCAAAACTGACCTTTCCTATGCATTATTGAAGCTGCCAGTTGCTCAAAAAGGAGTATATTATTCAGCAACAAAAACCTTTGATCATTTGCCCAACAACATAAAGTGTCTGGCAGGTAGCAGATCAAGTTTTAAATCTAGCTTAAAATCATTCCTTTTGGGCAACTCCTTCTATTCCATGGATGAGTTTATGTTTCAAAACTGGACAAAAAAAGTTCTAAATGTAGTTGCATTTGTAGAACTATAAAGTTCAATAATATTAATATTAGCACTATTCATGTGTGTATATATATATCGTAATCTGACTTGTTCCACATCATATCGATAAAATTATTGGGAAAATGATCTATGGAACATGACAAAAAGAAAAAAGGAAGAAGAAGAAGAAGAAGAGGAAAGAAGGTACAGGAAACAGAATAGTGCACAGATTTTCTTGTGAACAGTCAGGTGTGGTGACTAGGAGGTGTAATGACAAGATTGAGGATTTCACAGATATAATTAACAAGTTGATTGTATATACACATGAATTATTGTAGAACAAAGAGGTGAATAAAGTGGTTTTGCAAGAAGCCAAGCAGCAAGCATTGGCACTGGAAATGTTGAGGAGGGTGTGCTCAGGGGCACCTAAAAATCTTGAAGCTGCAGGGAGACTAGCATTGGAGTACGAACACATTGACATATATAGGGGGTAAGGGGTCAGTGGGATGCATTTGCTTCTAATGCAAAGTTTTTTAATTGTGTTTTTACGTGGTATGTGTAGAGGCAATATTTTCAGCCCTGGAGGAATAAGGTAAATAGTATGGACGACAGTGGAGGTAGTAGCAGGGGTGATATGAGTCATGGATGAGGAGGGAGGAAAGGACCCACTAAACTTAAGAGGGAACCCCAGCCACTGACAAGAGTTCCCCATAAAATGGAATTGAGAAGAATATAAGATTTTGTTGCACACAGGACTCCATGTGTCAGTGGTCACAAGAGAGTTAGTGGGAAGGAGGCATTGCAACCCATTACATTACAAGTTGCTTGAAATAGGGGATAGTGATATATTACCATCAGGGTCAATGATAGTGAATTTTTAATTGAGGGACAGCCAAATTTAAACAGAGTGTGGGAGTGGTGTCTCATGAAAGCAAGGGCTACATTGTGGTCTGCAACAACATGCCATAATTAACTCTTAACAATGCATAACAGAACTCAATGGGAAAACATTACAGCTGAGGGAGACTGTTGTCAATGTTGATTTGCCATGAAGACCATCTATTGTACAGGGCAGTTTAGTTGAACTGCAAAGAATGACATTAAGTCTTAGCAAGACTGTGTGTATAGTGGCACAGGAAAGTTGCAATGGCTCATATGGAAGCAAACTTTCCAGTTAATGTTTTATGTACAGTGGAACCACAAGGAGGTAATAAGTCAAAGTATTGTACGCTTATAAGAGAGGGATTGAAGTAACATAGCACCCACCAACACAGATAATTCTAGCACCTAACAAGTTAGTGAAAGGAACATTGTTGGCCATGTTAGAAATTCTGGATGAAGAAGATTGCTGCACATGAAGTGTGAGCCATAAGAGGGCACAGGATGCAGACTTGACTGCATTTCATGCAATGTTGAAGTATTTAAAATGAACAGAGAGAGCACAAATGCAGGTGTTATTATGGGAATTCTGAGATCGGTTTTTTCTACAAGTTTGTTTCCTGTGACACCAATAACTCAGCACAGAATTCTGACAGCCAATGAAGCACCAGTATATTGGAGATCTTACAGAATACCTTGATCATTGCAACCAGTCTTGGAGGAATTTATAAATCAAAATTTGTCTGATGGGATAATAGAGGAAAGTGGCAGCCTCTGGGAGGGGGGAGGGAGGTTGTGGGAGAATTGTAACTGTACCCAAGGTAGAAGTATTGGTTCTATTGCAATTATCGACATGTAAATAACAAAACCATAACAAATGGTTACATGATTTTGAATATCACAGAAACAATAGATAATTTTGGACAATGCCATTACTTCTCTACGATGGGCTTGCAAAGTGGGTACCACCAAGTAGAAGTTGATCCAGAGGATAGACCAAAGACTGGATTTTCAGGACCGAGGGGACACTACCAATGTAGAAAGATGCCTTTTGGTTGAAAAGTGCACCAGAAACATTCCAATGGTTATTGGATGGGTTACTGAAAGGATGAAAACCATATGACTATCTGGTGTATCTCAGAGGGACTTGCATGAACATAGGAAGTAATTAAGGTAAGTGTTTAGGAGTAGGATAAACAGACAGGTAAATGAGATGCATAGCAAGTGGAGCCACTCACAACAATCAAAATTTGTCTGATGGGATAATAGAGGAAAGTGGCAGCCTCTGGGAGGGGGGAGAGAGGTTGTGGGAGAATTGTAACTGTACCCAAGGTAGAAGTATTGGTTCTATTGCAATTATCGACATGTAAATAACAAAACCATAACAAATGGTTACATGATTTTTAATATCACAGAAACAATAGATAATTTTGGACAATGCCATTACTTCTCTACGATGGGCTTGCAAAGTGGGTACCACCAAGTAGAAGTTGATCCAGAGGATAGACCAAAGACTGGATTTTCAGGACCAAGGGGACACTACCAATGTAGAAGGATGCCTTTTGGTTGAAAAGTGCACCAGAAACATTCCAATGGTTATTGGATGGGGTACTGAAAGGATGAAAGCCATATGACTATCTGGTGTATCTCAGAGGGACTTGCATGAACATAGGAAGTAATTAAGGTAAGTGTTTAGGAGTAGGATAAACAGACAGGTAAATGAGATGCATAGCAAGTGGAGCCACTCACAACAAACAACAGTATATTGCAGCAATAGCTGCTGCAGCAATCAAGGTGAATCCTTACGCCAGGAATGATCTCTGTTATGAATGACATGACTAGCCTAAAGGTTAAGAGAAACATTTGTGCCACAGAAAGGTATGAATAGTGTTGTATTTTGAGACAAGGGAGATTTGTCATTGACTCATTATCCAGTCATCTTCTGCATATTGCTGCCAAGTTCTGCAGCACTACTACGATGCCAGGGCCAGACCTAGCCCTGAGACAACACAGCATCATCAGCACCAACTGTGGGTTGGAGCCCAGACTGCCTCCACCGCCTTCAGCAGTTCCTGGTGGGACTTAGCACCCAAGAGCTACCACCCTACCCCCATCACCTGCTTCTGCCAGCAGTGAGTCCTGAGGAGGACTCAGTGTAAATAAAATAATAAAGTGCCACAGTGACAGCTGCCATCTGATGCCTGCCCAGGAGCAGTGGGCCAAATCCTGAGCAGAGCAGTGGACACACATGGACCAGAGTAGGCCACCCAGAGAGGCCACCATAATCACCAAGAGAAGCAGTGTAGCAGCTCACTGAAATGTTAAGCAATATCTGCCAAAGCTAATTAAGATGTCCTTTGTTGTGAACAGTGTTACTACTCGGGCTGCTTACCAGGGTCATGTCAGTGATGCTGATGTCACTGAAGTCTACAGTGGAGGATATGTCACCCCCGTAGTCCGCCATCCAAGCCACAGCATACAGTACCAGAATTTGAGGTGAGTGGGACATATTTTTTCATGTGGTGATAGTAATGGGGTTGTAGTATAAGTGTTATGTTTATGCAGAAGTTACTTTTGTAAAACAAGAGGAACTAGCAGGTTTATTTCAATTTGAATGGAATGTGAGGGATGTATAGCTAGTGCCTGGACTTTGTACATAGTGCACTTTTCTTGGGTATTCTGCCCCGTTTACCATATCAGTCAGTGGTGGTAATTTGTTTCACTTGTAATCATTTGGGACACACAGCAGACAGTGCAGAGTGTCCAGGTGGCTCATGATCGTAGATAAAGGAAGTAGGTGAATTCTACTGTGTTAGTGTTGAATGTTTATTTTTCACATTGTGATAATCATTATTGTAAAATGAATACTGAGGAGGCAAAGGAAACATTGAATACATTGAGTATCACCAGCAAACAAGCTACAGAATTGTTAGTAAATCAGGTGGCTCAGTTGGGGGCGTATGAGGTAACTTTATGTAACAGTTCGCCAGAGGAAGGTAAAAAATTACAAAGTTTAGGAATGGCTCCAGCTATTGTGAACCTGGTTTCTTGCTTTACTGGTTGAGTGTCTGAGGATGTCTTAGCATTCTTAGAAGTTCTCAGGTCATCAGCTGACATAGGAGGTTCACAGATAGTCAATTATTGCAGATTGCTATTTTATGTTTGGTGGGTGAAGCAATATCATTTATGTGTTGTACGGAAGTGTTGTGTCAGGAAAATATGTTCAAGGAGCTTAGACAATGCTGGAACAAAGGTACAGGAAACAAAATAGGCATGGATTTTTTTGTGCACAGTTGGGTGTGGTGTCTAGGAGGTGTAATGATAAGATTGAGGATTTCACTGACAGAATTAACAAATTGATTGTACATACACATGACTTATCATAGAAGAAAGAGTTGAATAAAGTGATTTTGCAAGAAGCCAAGCAGGAAGCATTAGATGCATTTTTGAGGTATTTGGCACCAGAAATGTTGAGAAGGGTACGCACTGGGGCACCTAAAAATCTTTGTGCTGCAGCAAGGAGACCAGCATTGGAGCACATAAACATTGATATATCTAGGGGGTGATGGGTCAAACGTTTATGTTTTTGCTTATAACGTAATGTATTTTTATTGTGATTGAATGTGCAGGGGTAACACTATAAGCCATGCAAGAATAAGGTGAATAGTATGGACTACAAGTGAAGCAGTGGAGGTAGCAGTAGGGGTGATATGTATCTGGGAATATGAGTCATGGATGAGGAGGGAGAAAAGGACCCATTAAACGTAATAGCGAACCACAACCACCGACAAGAGTTCCAGTAAAATCGAATTGAGGAGAATATAATATTTTGTTTTACATAGGGTTCCATGTGTCAGTGACCCCAGGAGAGTTAGTGGGCAGGAGGCATTGCAACTCATCACATTACAAGCAGCTTGCAATAGGGGATAGTGACATACAACCATTAAGTTCAGTAGTGGTGAATTTTTAATTGAGGGATAGCCTAATTTAAACATTGTGTAGAAGTGGTGTCTAATGAAATCAAGGGCTACATAATGATCTGAGGCTAGACATTTTGCATCAACATGCCATAATTGACCCTCAACAATGCATAATAGAACTTAACGGGAACACATTATGGCCGAGGGAGACTGATGTCAATGTTGATTTTTCACAATGACCATCCGTTGTACAGGGCAGTTTAGCTGAATAGTGAACAATGACATGAAGTCTTAGTTAGCATGATTGTGTGTCTAGTGGCACTGAAAAGTTACAATGGCTCATATCGAGACATACTTACCAGTTAGTGTTTCATGTGTAGTGAAACCACTAGGAGATAATGAAGTTTTCGATGCAGCATGTTGTTTAGTGTCTCAAAGTACTTTGTGTATATAGGAGAGGGATGGAAATAAAATAGTACCCATCAAAATAGATAATTCAAGCACCTAAGAAGTTAGTGAAAGGGACATTGTTGAACAGGAAGTGTGGGCCATAAGAGGGCACAGGATGCTGACAGGACTGCATTTCTTACAAAGTTGAAGTATTTAAAATGAACAGGGAGAGTGCAAAAGGGGAGTTATTATGAGAGAGGTGTGATTGTCTCACTGAGCTATGAACCAACATGTGCCAGAGCTAATAAGGATGTTGTTTGTTGTCAACAGTGCTTGTACTGGGGCCACTTTGACCCCACCATTCACCATTCAGTCGCTTCACTTTAGTGAAAATTACAGTTTTCTAGTGTGTAAGTTCCCCATCCATACTGTAATCAGTAATTGAGGCTTTAATCGTCCAACAATCAGTTGGAGAAATTACAGGTTTGTTAGTGCTGGGTGTGATTAAAAAAGTCTATAGAAATTTCTCAATTAGGAAACTTTTAGCACAGGACAGGAGCATGTAGAGGAACTATGGCTCAAGTTTAAAAGGATGGTTGAGCTCAATAGAATGTACCCAGTATAACACTTCATGACAGGAGGAAGCTTCCATTGCATGCAGTCACCGTAAAGAAATTTCTAAAGAAACAAAAACTACTGCATAATAGGTGTAAAACAAAGCACAGGATTATACATAGAGAGATACTGAGTGAAACACATTTTGCTGTCAAGAGAACACTGTATGAAGCCTTCAATGACTATTGTAGCAGAATACTGTCAAATGATCTTTCACAAACCCCAAAGGAACTTTGACCATATTTAAAGGTTGTTATTGACATGAAAGTTGGCACCCAGTCACTTGTGAGTGAGACAGGAACTGAAATTGAAGATAGCAAAGCAAAAGCAGAAATTTTAAACTCCGTTTTCAAATTTCCTTTACAAAGGAAAACTCCAAATTCTTGCCCTGATTTAATTCTCATGTCACATTAAAGATGAGTCAAATAGGTATTAGTGTCATTGACATTGAGAAACAGCTAAAATCATTAAAATGAAGCAAAGCTCCAGGGCCCGATGGAATCCTTATCAGATTCTATACTGAATTTGTGGCGTATTTAGCTCCTCTTTCAACTATAATCTATTCTGGATCTGTGGAACAAAAACACCATGTCCAGAGGCTGGAAGAAAGCTCAGGTCATACTTGTCTACAAGAAGGGTAGTAGAAGTGATCCACAAACCTACTATCCAGTATCATTGACATTGATTTGTTGTAGAATCTTAGAATTTATTCTGAACTCAAACATGACAACATATGTCAGATGGAATGACTTCCTCCATGTCAACCAACAAGGATATCAAAAACATTGATCATATGAAACCCAACTTGCACTTTGCTGATACGATGTATTGAAGGCGTGTATCAAGGCAGCTACATAGATGCAGTAAACCTCAGTTTCTTAAAACTATTTGTCCCAGTACAGTATCTGTGCTTATCATCAAAGGTAAAGTCATGTGGGGCATGGAATTTGTGACTGGATTGATGAATATATGATGGGAGGATACAGCAAATTATCTTGGATGATGCATCATTGATGGGTGTAGAAATGAGTAAGGATAGGAATACACCAATCAGTTGAAATCCCATTGGTCTTTTTATTATTATTTTGCATGTCCAGATTTCAGCTAGAAATAACCATCTTCTGTGCTACAGAATCAGAATTGATTTATGTAAACAATAATTAAAACACCATGTTATCCAATAGAAATGATCCATTTTAGGCAAGGTACCAGTTGAGTGAGTTACAGTCCAACAAAAACACAGCAGAACATTTCACCATATCACTTTAATGGTATGTAGGTAGAAGGAAACTGAGGTTGTTGTTTACAAGAAGTACAGCAGCCTCAGTTTGTGCTGTGTAGTGTAAGTAATGCCTTCTGTATTACAAAACTAACTATCCCAGTTTCTTTCTTATGCAATAGTTTATAATAATTTAAAACCCATTTTTATTAAATAAAATCAGCAAGAATATTTGCTTATCACCTTTAAAATACATCAAGAAACGTCAGTTTACAATGTGTTTATTGATTTCTTAGTGGTGAAGCAATCAATCAAATCTGATGCAAAAGATCATTAACTGGTTCACACAACTGTCCTCTAGAAAATTGTTACATCACATTTGAAATAAAAAATTAACACATTTTTTAAAGATCAACTTGCTAAAATAGAGTTACATACAATTGGAAATCAGCAAAATTTAAAATCTAGTGTAGTCACTAGTATCGTAGTGATCCATTAAGTATTTACTTTAAAACGAATTTTTTTAAGATCTGTTAACATCGTAGCAAGATAGTGAAGATCAATATGACAAGGTTACTTTGACCAGGTATAATTAATAAAAAAATATTAATGCCTTATGCTGATGTAAATTTCTCATGTAACATATGGTGTAGCTCTAATTGTGGTGTGCTGCTTGCAAAGAATATCATAACACATTGCCTTTTGCTTAGTCCCTAAGGCGATTGTCATATTTAAGGCAAGCCAAAAAAGTTTTATATTAGTTCCCTCCTGGGTCATGACATCTCCTGAACAGAAACAGGAGACATTCAAAGAGCTCACAAAACTGGTTGGTATGAGGCAGCTTCAGGATGAAGAAATATTCACACACCTGTACTATGCAATACATTTCCTTTCAGCTCTGTAACAAAATTTAATTCTGTGTCTATTTTTGGTATAAAATCAACATAAAAGAATAGCTACTTGGATATCCTATAAGTATATATAGCCTAAGAGTGTCGTGAGTAGTTTGCCGGGTTAGACTGCTTAAGTTTCATAGTTTTTGCTAATTCTAGTCTGACCAGTAGCATCCTAGAAGGTCTATACACTGTCTCCTAAGCCATACAATTCTATAATTACATAGTACTGTATTTTTAATCATTATCATATCAATTACTGGTCAGACAGGTTAGAAATATTCATGAAGTCTGTTAAATTAAAATTACATGTTGGCATAACTGGGGTGGATTCAGGATTTCTTGATAGGATGATCATAGGAATTTCGTCTTGGATGGAGAGTTACTGACAGATTTACAAGTAACTTAAGGCAGACCCCAGAAAAGTGCGTAGAATTTTAATGATTTTTCCCTGTGATAAGCTACGAGCAATGTTTTGAGAACTAGTATTAAGTGAGGAATCTAGGACTAAACTGCAGTACCCTACACATCATTCCTGTGGGACATGGTAGACAACATTAAAATGATTAATAGAGCATAGGTGTCAGCCATTCAACATGTTCAGATTTTTGTATGCCTGACAGCAACATAGCTGCTTTATGAGAAAAGTTTTGTGGAAGTAGGATATATGTGGAATTGTACAGTATGTTGCTCATTATGTTGCTCAAACTTGCTCCAGATCTGTAGAACAATGTTTGTAAACACTGCATTAGTTGAAGCAAGCTATACTTCCTCATTCTCGTGTATTGTTTTTGGTGGTACATTTACACACAGAATTGTGCATATCAAATTTTATTTCATAGATTTAACTTTTTAACCATTAGTGCAGTCTTTAATTATGTTAACTGTGTAAATATTTTGAGAATTATTTTTAATTGCTGTGGGAAGGACAGAGTGATAAATTATTGACAATGTGGAAAACGAATTATGCAGTCAGCATATTTTATTTAAATTTATTCACCCGCCACTGCCACTGATGAAGGACTCAGTTTCCAATCATAATGTTTACCTACCAGTTTTATATATGATTTCCCGTGTTTCCATCAATGTCACTAGTAGTAATAGTAATGATTGGAGGTGTGTATATTAAACAGTCTGCACGTATCAGACTAATATTGGATGGTACAACTAGTCATTACATGGAAATCATTTGTGAAGTGGTTTGCTCTTCTGATGACCTAACCCACTAACTAAATGTGATTACCATGAAAGCGGCAGAAAACAATTGTTAGCATTAATCAACAGTATCAGTAGCAAGAAGGTATATAGGAATGTGGGTTGAATTTAATAGATGAAATACTGTATAATAATACAATAAAATAATGTGGCTATGCAGTACTTGGGATCAAAAGGAACCCATGTAGGAAAATACACATAGGTGTAACTATGGAGGACAAGAGAAGCAGTGGCAGACAAGAAAGAAAATGGGTGATGTATATGTTTTTACTTTGCAGAAGAAGTGGGAAGCAATGCTGATCATGGACCAGAAACCATGGAGTAGGGTAGTGCATGATTAGAGATCAGAGCAAAACTTAAAGGCCAAATATGTCTTTATATGTGGAATAACAATCATGACTGTAGCCTCTTTCCTCTGTAAGAAGGAAGTAATGTAGATTTCTTCTGTATGAGACCTAATTATTCATGGCCATTCATTCAACTGGACACCTGGCTGGTGCTCAAGCTTTGGAGAAGCTGGAGAAAATTGGTGTGTCACATGATTGCTCTCAGATGTAGTTGTGCCTCTAATGGTGTAGGATATGCTACTAATGGGACTGGTCTATATATTTAATGTTCAATGTTGTTGTTGTTGTGGTCTTCAGTCCTGAGACTGGTTTGATGCAGCTCTCCATGCTACTCTATCCTGTGCAAGCTTTTTCATCTCCCAATACCTACTGCAACCCACATCCCTCTGAATCTGCCCAGTGTATTCATCTCTTGGTCTCCCTCTACGATTTTTACCCTCCACGCTGCCCTCCAATACTAAATTGGTGATCCCTTGATGCCTCAGAACATGTCCTACCAACCGATCCCTTCTTCTGGTCAAGTTGTGCCACAAACTTCTCTTCTCCCCAATCCTATCCAATACTTCCAAATTAGTTATGTGATCTACCCATCTAATCTTCAGCATTCTTCTGTAGCACCACATTTCGAAAGCTTCTATTCTCTTCTTGTCCAAACTATTTATCGTCCATGTTTCACTTCCATACATGGCTACACTCCATACGAATACTTTCAGAAATGACTTCCTGACACTTAAATCAATACTGGATGTTAACAAATTTCTCTTCTTCAGAAACGCTTTCCTTGCCATTGCCAGCCTACATTTTATATCCTCTCTACTTCGACCATCATCAGTTATTTTGCTCCCCAAATAGCAAAACTCCTTTACTACTTTAAGTGCCTCATTTCCTAATCTAATTCCCTCAGCATCACCCGACTTAATTAGACTACATTCCATTATCCTTGTTTTGCTTTTGTTGATGTTCATCTTATATCCTCCTTTCAAGACACTGTCCATTCCATTCAACTGCTCTTCCAAGTCCTTTGCTGTCTCTGACAGAATTACAATGTCATCGGCGAACCTCAAAGTTTTTATTTCTTCTCCATGAATTTTAATACCTACTCCGAATTTTTCTTTTGTTTCCTTTACTGCTTGCTCAATATACAGATTGAACAACATCGGGGAGAGGCTACAACCCTGTCTTACTCCCTTCCCAACCACTGCTTCCCTTTCATGTCCCTCGACTCTTACAACTGCCATCTGGTTTCTGTACAAATTGTAAATAGCCTTTCGCTCCCTGTATTTTACCCCTTCCACCTTTAGAATTTGAAGGAGAGTATTCCAGTCAACATTGTCAAAAGCTTTCTCTAAGTCTACAAATGCTAGAAACATAGGTTTGCCTTTCCTTAATCTTTCTTCTAAGATAAGTCGTGAGGTCAGTATTGCCTCACGTGTTCCAGTGTTTCTACGGAATCCAAACTGATCTTCCCCGAGGTTGGCTTCTACTAGTTTTTCCATTCGTCTGTAAAGAATTCGTGTTAGTATTTTGCAGCTGTGACTTATTAAGCTGATAGTTTGGTAATTTTCACATTTGTCAACACCTGCTTTCTTTGGGATTGGAATTATTATATTCTTCTTGAAGTCTGAGGGTATTTCGCCTGTCTCATACATCTTCCTCACCAGATGGTAGAGTTTTGTCAGGACTGGCTCTCCCACGGCCGTCAGTAGTTCCAATGGAATATTGTCTACTCCGGGGGCTTTGTTTTGACTCATGTCTTTCAGTGCTCTGTCAAATTCTTCACGCAGTATCATATCTCCCATTTCATCTTCATCTACATCCTCTTCCATTTCCATAATATTGTCCTCAAGTACATCGCCCTTGTATAGACCCTCTATATACTCCTTCCACCTTTCTGCTTTCCCTTCTTTGCATAGAACTGGGTTTCCATCTGAGCTCTTGATATTCATACAAGTCATTCTCTTATCTCCAAAGGTCTCTTTAATTTTCCTGTAGGCGGTATCTATCTTACCCCTAGTGAGATAGGCCTCTACATCCTTACATTTGTCCTCTAGCCATCCCTGCTTAGCCATTTTGCACTTCTGTCGATCTCGTTTTTGAGACGTTTGTATTCCTTTTTGCCTGTTTCACTTACTGCATTTTTATATTTTCTCCTTTCATCAATTAAATTCAATATTTCTTCTGTTACCCAAGGATTTCTACTAGCCCTAGTCTTTTTACCTACTTGATCCTCTGCTGCCTTCACTACTGCATCCCTCAAAGCTACCCATTCTTCTTCTACTGTATTTATTTCCCCCATTCCTGTCAATTGCTCCCTTATGCTCTCCCTGAATCTCTGTACAACCTCTGGTTCTTGTAGTTTATCCAGGTCCAATCTCCTTAAATTCCCACCTTTTTGCAGTTTCTTCAGTTTTAATCTACAGGCCATAACCAATAGATTGTGGTCAGAGTCCACATCTGCCCCTGGAAATGTCTTACAATTTAAAACCTGGTTCCTAAATCTCTGTTTTACCATTATATAATCTATCTGATACCTTTTAGTATCTCCAGGGTTCTTCCATGTATACAACCTTCTTTCATGATTCTTAAACCAAGTGTTAGTTATGATTATGTTGTGCTCTGTGCAAAATTCTACCAGGCGGCTTCCTCTTTCATTTCTGTCCCCCAATCCATATTCACCTACTATGTTTCCTTCTCTCCCTTTTCCTACACTCGAATTTCAGTCACCCATGACTATTAAATTTTCGTCTCCCTTCACAGTCTGAATAATTTCTTTTATTTCATCATACATTTCTTCAATTTCTTCGTCATCTGCAGAGCTAGTTGGCATATAAACTTGTACTACTGTAGTAGGTGTGGGCTTCGTATCTATCTTGGCCACAATAATGCGTTCACTATGCTGTTTGTAGTAGCTTACCCGCATTCCTATTTTCCTTTTCATTATTAAACCTACTCCTGCATTACCCCTATATGATTTTGTGTTTATAACCCTGTAGTCACCTGACCAGAAGTCTTGTTCCTCCTGCCACCGAACTTCACTAATTCCCACTATATCTAACTTCAACCTATCCATTTCCCTTTTTAAATTTTCTAACCTACCTGCCCCATTAAGGGATCTGACATTCCACGCTCCGATCCGTAGAACGCCAGTTTTCTTTCTCCTGATAACGACATCCTCTTGAGTAGTCCCCGCCCGGAGATCCGAATGGGGGACTATTTTACCTCCGGAATATTTTACCCAAGAGGACGCCATCATCATGTAATCATACAGTAAAGCTGCATGCCCTCGGGAAAAATTACGGCTGTAGTTTCCCCTTGCTTTCAGCCATTCGCAGTACCGGCACGGCAAGGCCGTTTTGCTTATTGTTACAAGGCCAGATCAGTCAATCAACCAGACTGTTGCCCTTGCAACTACTGAAAAGGCTGCTGCCCCTCTTCAGGAACCACACGTTTGTCTGGCCTCTCAACAGATACCCCTCCGTTGTGGTTGCACCTACGGTACGGCTATCTGTATCGCCGAGGCACGCAAGCCTCCCCACCAACGGCAAGGTCCATGGTTCATGGGGGGGTAATGTTCAATACATAGGGAAATACCTAACAAGAAATATATTTTCAGCAATTGTATCACTTTTAAATTCAAACGTGTAGTAAACTCATCCACACTTGTAATTACATATACATATATTATTGTTTAATTTTCTAAAAACTACACTCCCACAATCAGCTGGTAATTCTGGGTGTTTCTTTATGCTGACTGTATGTCAATGTCCATATTATAAATTAAATTCACACTCGTAGAGGTCAGTAATTAGCTACTGCTATTTTGTTTCCCTCCACCAAAAAGCTGGGAAGCAAATAAAAGACAAAGTTGTCACTTGACTGCAAAATTATCTTCATTGGTTGCATAATAATTTATTCTTATTGTCTCATTGTTTCCTCAGGCTGCCATCTTCTGAAGAAGAGTCTGGTGATGAAACTAACTGGGACATGCCTGTAGTATCAAGGTTGGTATTATCAAGTTGACATTAAGAAATAATACACTGAAGTGCCAAAGAAACTGATATAGGCTTGCATATTCAAACACATAGATATGTGAACAGGAAGAATATGGCACTGTGGTCAGCAACACCTATATAAGACAACAAGTGTCTGGTGCAGTTGTTAGATTGGTTACTGCTGCTACAATAACAGGTTATCAAGATGTAAGTGAGTTTGAACATGGTGCTATAGTTGATGCATGAGTGATGGACACAGAATAACTGAGATAGTGATAAAGAGGGGATTTTCCCATATGACCATTTCACGAGTGTACTGTGAATGTCAGGAATCCACTAAAACATCAAATCTCGAACAACACTGTGGCTGGAAAAAGATCCTGCAAGCATGGAATGAATGACAACTGAAGAGAATCATTCCACATGACATAAAAGCTACCCTTCTGCAAATTTCAATGCTGCAGATTCCAATGCTGGGCCATCAGCAAGTATCAGCATGTGAACTATTCAATGAAACATCATCGATATGGGCTTTCAGTGCTGAAGGCCCACGCATGTACTTTTGATGATTGCCTGCCACAAAGCTGGGCACGTCAACACCGACATTGGACTGTAGATGACTGGAAACATGTTGTTCGGACAAGTCTTGTTTCAAATTGTATCTAGCAGATGGATGTGTATGGGTATGGAGACAACTTCATCGATCCATGGACTCTGCATGTCAGCAGGGGACTGTTCAAGCTGGTGGAGACTCTGTAATGGTGTGGGGCATGGGTAGTTGAAGTGATATGGGACCCCTGATATGTCTAGATACGACTCTGACAGGAGAAACATATATAAACATCCTGTCTGATCACCTGCATACATTCATGTCCATTCTGCATTCTGACAAACTTGGGCAATTCCAGCAGGACAATGCAACACCCCACACAACAAGAATTGCTACAGGTTGGCTCCAGGAACACACTTCTGATTTTAAACACTTCCACTGGCCACCAAACTACCCAGGCATGAACACTATTAAGTGTGTCTGGGAGGCCTTGCAACATGCTGTCCAGAAGAGATCTCCTGCAGTCACTCAACTTTAACATCTTCCCATCAGCAACATCAGAAAACAAACAGAGATTAATGCCCACCATGTCCACCAGATCATTTATGTATATATAAAATAATAGAGGTCCTATCACACTTTCCTGAGACATTCCTGCTGATATCCATGTCTCAGATGAACACTTTCCATAGAGGAAAACATAATGGGTTCTATTACTTAAGAAACCTTCAAGCCACTTACATATCTGGGAATCTATTCCATATGCTCATACCTTCATTAACAGTCTGCAGTGGAGCACCATGTCAAATGCTTTCCAGAAAGAAAAGGGGCAGAGTGTCAAATGTTAGATCCTGTAATTTGGAAGGGAGGTTAGGGAATTGAAAAAGGAAAGTCTGAAGCTGGATACAGTGCAAATTAGTGAAGTGCTGTGGCAGAAAGAACAGGACTTCTGGAAGGGTGAGTACAGGGTTAATGTTGTTGTTGTGGTCTTCAGTCCTGAGACTGGTTTGATGCAGCTCTCATGCTACTCTATCCTGTGCAAGTTTCTTCAACTCCCAGTACCTACTGCAGCCTACATCCTTATGAATCTGCTTAGTGTATTCATTTCTTGGTCTCCCTCTACGATTTTTACTCTCCAGGCTGCCCTCCAGTACTAAATTGGTGATTCCTTGATGCCTCAGAACATGTCATACCAACCGATCCCTTCTTCTAGTCAAGTTGTGCCACAAACTCCTCTTCTCCCCAATTCTATTCAATACCTCCTCATTAGTTATGTGATCTACCCATCTAATCTTCAGCATTCTTCTGCAGCACCACATTTTGAAAGCTTCTATTCTCTTCTTGTCCAAACTATTTATCGTCCATTTTTCATTTCCATACATGGCTACACTCCATACAAATACTTTCAGAAACGACCTCCTGACACTTAAATCAATACTCGATGCTAACAAATTTCCCTTCTTCAGAAACGCTTTCCTTGCCATTGCCAGTCTACATTTTATATCCTCCCTACTTCGACCATCATCAGTTATTTTGCTCCCCAAATAGCAAAACTCCTTTACTACTTTAAGTGTCTCATTTCCTAATCTAATTCCCTCAGCATCACCCGACTTAATTCGACTACATTCCATTATCCTCGTTTTGCTTTTGTTGATGTTCATCTTATACCCTCCTTTCAAGACACTGTCCATTCCGTTCAGCTGCTCTTCCAGATCCTTTGCTTTGTCTGATAGAATTACAATGTCATCAGTGAACCTCAAAGTTTTTATTTCTTCTCCATGGATTTTAATGCCTACTCTGAACTTTTCTTTTGTTTCCCATACTGCTTGCTCAATATACAGATTGAATAGCATTGGGGAGAGGCTACAACCCTGTCTCACTCCCTTCCCAACCACTGCTTCCCTTTCATGTCCCTCAACTCTTATAACTGCCATCTCGTTTCTGTATAAATTGTAAATAGCCTTTCGCTCCCTGTATTTTACCGCTGCCACCTTCAGAATTTGAAAGAGAGTATTCCAGTCAACATTGTGAAAGGCTTTCTCTAAGTCTACAAATGCTAGAAATGTAGGTTTGCCTTTCCTTAATCTTTCTTCCTAGATAAGTCGTAGGGTCAGTATTGCCTCACGTGTTCCAACATTTCTAGGGAATCCAAACTGATCTTCCTCAAGGTCAGCTTCTACCAATTTTTACATTCATCTGTAAAGAATTCACGTTAGTATTTTGCAGCTGTGACTTATGAAACTGATAGTTCGGTAATTTTCACATCTGTCAACACCTGCTTTCTTTGGGATTGGAATTATTATATTCTTCTTGAAGTCTGAGGGTATTTCGCCTGTCTCATACATCTTGCTCACCAGATGGTGGAGTTTTGTCAGAACTGGCTCTCCCAAGGCTGTCAGCAGTTCTAATGGAATGTTGTCTACTCCCGGGGCCTTGTTTCGACTTAGGTCTTTCAGTTCTCTGTCAAACTTTTCTTGCAGTATCATATCTCCCATTTCATCTTCATCTACATCCTCTTCCATTTCCATAATATTGCCCTCAAGAACATCGCATCTGTATAGACCCTCTATATACTCCTTCCACCTTTCTGCTTTCCCTTCTTTGCTTAGAACTTGGTTTCCATCTGAGCTCTTGATATTCATACAAGTGGTTCTCTTTTCTCCAAAGGTCTCTTTAATTTTCCTGTAGGCGGTATCTATCTTACTCCTTGTGAAATAAGCCTTTACATCCTTACATTTGTCCTCTAGCCATCCCTGCTTAGCCATTTTGCACTTCCTGTTGATCTCATTTTTTAGACATTTGTATTCGTTTTTGCCTGCTTCATTTACTGCATTTTTGTATTTTCTCCTTTCATCAATTAAATTCAGTATCTCTTCTGTTACTCAAGGATTTCTACTAGCCCTCATCTTTTTACCTACTTGATCCTCGCTGCCTTCATTATCTCATCCCTCAAAGCTACCATTCTTCTTCTACTGTATTTCTCTCCCCCATTCCTGTCAATTGTTCCCTTATGCTCTCCCTGAAACACTGTACAACCTCTGCTTCTTTCATTTTATCCAGGTCCCATCTCCTTAAATTCCCACCTTTTTGCAGTTTCTTCAGTTTTAATCTACAGTTCATAACCAATAGATTGTGATCAGAGTCCAAATCTGCCCCTGGAACTGTCTTACAATTTAAAACCTGGTTCCTAAATCTCTGTCTTACCATTATATAATCTATCTGAAACCTTCTAGTATATCCAGGGTTCTTCCATGTATACAACCTTCTTTCATGATCCTTAAACCAAGTGTTAGCTATGATTAAGTTATGCTCTGCGCAAAATTATACCAGACGGCTTCCTCTTTCATTTCTTACCCCCAATCCATATTCACCTACTATGTTTCCTTCTCTTCCTTTTCCTACTGTCGAATTCCAGTCTCCCATGACTATTAAATTTTTGTCTCTCTTCACTACCTGAATAATTTCTTTTATCTCATCATACATTTCATCAATTTCTTCATCATCTGCAGAGCTAGTTGGCATATAAACTTTTACTACTGTAGTAAGCATGGGCTTCGTGTCTATCTTGGCCACAATAATGCGTTCACTATGCTGTTTGTAGTAGCTTACCCGCACTCGTATTTTTTTATTCATTATTAAACCTACTCCTGCATTACGCCTATTTGATTTTGTATTTATAACCCTGTATTCACCTGACCAAAAGTCTTGTTCCTCCTGCCACCAAACTTCACTAATTCTCACTATATCTAAGTTTAACCTATCCATTTCCCTTTTTTAAATTTTCTAACGTACCTGCCCCATTAAGGGATCTGACATTCCACGCTCCGATCCGTAGAACGCCAGTTTTCTTTCTCCTGATAGAGACGCCCTCTCGAGTAGTGCCCACCTGGAGATCTGAACGGGGGACTATTTTACCTCTGGAATATTTTACCCAAGAGGATGCCATTATCATTTAATCATACAGTAAAGCTACATGCCCTAAGGAAAAATTACGGCTGTAGTTTCCCCTTGCTTTCAGCCATTCACAGTACCACAACAGCAAGACCGTTTTGGTTAGTGTTACAAGGCCAGATCAGTCAGTCATCCAGACTGTTGCCCCTGCAACTACTGAAAAGGCTGCTGCCCATCTTCAGGAACCACATGTTTGTCTGGCCTCTCAACAGGTACCCCTCTGTTGTGGTTGCACCTATGGTACGGCTATCTGTATCATTGAGGCATGCAGGCCTCCCCACCAATGGCAAGGTCCATGGTTCATGGAGGGATAATTTGTGAGTAGGTATAATAATAAATAGGAAAATAGAAATGCAGAGAAGCTGTTATGGACAGTATAGGAATCCATTATTGTAGCCAGGGTAGACATGAAGCCTATCATAGTGAAGATAGACATGTAGTAGTATATGTTTATATCCCACCAGCTTCACAGGTGATGATCTGATTGAAAGAATTTATGATAGAGGAAATTATTTAGACATTTAAGAGATATCAAATTTTAATCTTATGAGTGACAAGAATTTGGTAGTAGGAGAAGGTAGAAAGGAAGAGAAGGATACATTGTAGTAGGAGATCATTGATTCGGGGAGGGGGGGGGGGGGGGGGGAGTGTGTGAATGAAAGGGGAAGAGCTGCCTGGTAGGATTTTGTACAGAGTGTGCTTCAGTACTCACAAACACTTGGTTTAAGAATCATGAAAGAAGATTCTGTACGTAGAAGATACCTGGAGACAATGCAGAAATTCAGATTCATTATGTAATGGTAAGACAGATATTTTTAAACCAGATTTTGACTAAAAGATGTTTCCAGGAGAAGATGTGGATTCTGACCATAATTTATTGGTTATGAACTGCAAATTAAACCTTAAGAAACTGCAAAAAGATAGGTTGGACGTGGCTAAATTGAAAGAACCAAAGGTTCTTGAAAGCTGATAGGGGCGTAAGGCATTAATTGGCTGAAACAGGGGAAAGAAATATAATAGAAGACAAATTGTAGCCTTGAGAAATGAATAATGGAGGTGGCAGAGGACTGAATACTTAAAAAGACAAGGCCTAGTAGGTAGGTACATGATAAAGTAAGTTACATATGTCATCACAAGCTAATAAATTTGTGCAACTAGAGTGGTGCAGTGTTAACAGAGAGTATGTGTTCTGGGATTCCTGTATAATGGGCATATGAGTGAAATGACTCAGCAGCTGGATATATTCACCAAAGTTTAAGTACATGGGACAATATATTTTTGTGGGCAAAAGTATAAATTGCACAAACGCTCACTGTGAAGTTCTGGTGGTACATGGACTAAATACAATGTAGGGAAGCAGTGGAAGATGTCAAAGCTAATACTGTTGCTTACTATAGATATTTTGAGATTCAGGAAGTTAAGCTCTGCATTATCATTCTGGATGCAATGTCATGTCCAGATATAGTAAAATGCTGCCGACTATTTGTCCAAACCCCAGGTACATGGATGATGCTGATTGGGAAAAAAGGCTGTCAGGCAAAGAGGTTTCCAGTGATGAGGACATTGACACAGGCATTCTCACAGCTGCAACCATGGAGCAGATTTCTTTCAATGAGGAGCTGAATGATTGGTAGAATGTTCTGCCCATTGTTTACAGAGACTTGGTGAAACATATATTTTAACTTCTGTCTCATTTGTACTAAGTGAAGGCTTTTTATTTTAGTGGTCAAAATCATTCTGTGGCTCTATACTGGCCCTATGGCTTATCTTAGAAGATAGTGTAGAAAAAGACATATCTATGTTTATAACGTTTGAATAGTTAAAGCAAGCTTTTGACAGTGTTCACTGGAAAACACACTGTGAAATTCTGAAGTAATCGGAGATTCAGTACAGTGAGGGAAATGTTATTTATATCTTGTACCAAAATCAGTCAAAGAACATGAAAGGGAAACAGTGGAAGATGTTAAGGCTAATACTGCTATCTATTACAGATATTTTGAGATTGAAAAAGTTAAGTTCTGAATTTTCATTTTGGATTTCTTTTGTGAACTGGATTTTCTAATTCTTGGTCATTGTCATCAAAGGCAATAATCATGTTGGCGAAGAGTTCTCGGGCTTCCAGCCGGGTGGCGGTGTCTTCAAACAGCGACGTTTCGACGAGTGACATACTCATCATCTTCTGGCGAAGTGCCGAGACTTTGCGGATGCTGGTCCCTTTATACCTGCGGTGTGCCCCCCACCACCTGGCCGCGGGAGGCTGGGTCCAGAGGAGCCGGCGGGCGAGGTGGAGGGGGAAGCGGGTGCGCCGTTCATGTCTCCGTCAGAGCATTCTGATTGCGTCTCGTGAGCTGGACGGTTCTTGTTGCGTTCCTGGCGTATTGCGGCTAATGCTGGATTCCAGGCCGCGCTCAGTTGATAGCCTTCGTCCCTGTTCACAAGGTTCTCGTGGACCCGTATTTCTATTGATTCTTTAATGACGCTATCCCAATAGCTCCCGGCTCGGCATAGCACCCTGGTGTTTTCAATTGTGGTCGTAAGTGCATATTCAAAGAGCTTCACTGTTTCAGGCTCGAAGTGCCGATTAAGGAGCGCCAAGGCGTCTTGTAGCGGTACTTTTGTGAACAAGGAGGTGACGTCGAAGCTCACGAGTAGGTCATCACTCTGTATTCGGATGTCCTTCAGTATTCTAACGAAATCCGCGGAGTTTTTCACGTGATGACTGCAGTGTCCCACCAGTGGTTTCAATAGTGTCGCCAGGTATTTGGCCAGTCCATAACTGTGCGAGTTGATAGTGTCCAGAATCGGCCGTAGAGGCACCCCATCTTTGTGAATCTTGGGCAACCCATACAGGCGCGGTGTCGTTGGCGCTCTGGGATACAGCCCATGTTGTCTATCTAATAAGTGTAAAAACATATTTTGTTTTGCAATTCCGAGTTGAAATTAAAGAAAGCACTTTCTAGAGACTTAATGAACTATAGTAAATAACAGTATTAGCTTTAACATCTTTTGTAAGCCAACCTATTCTGATAACATTGTCCCCACTGATTTCTCTTGTCCACAAGCACACAAATTATTGTTTTTCCATTCTGCTGTTAACTGTGCTATAACAATGCCTCTTCCACCTATTAACCTACAGAATGAAATCAATGTGTTAAAATCCATTGCTATTAACCATGAATACAAGAAAGGTGTAGAAGACTGTATCCCTAGAAAAAAAATAAAAAATAAAAATTTTTCAGCTTTACGGGATAATAAACCTGCATACAACAAAGTCAGACATAATAAGTTTATTTCCATCCCCTTTTTAGGCAACATGTCCAACAGAATAAAATGCCTCGTGGTAATAAATGTAAATTTAATGTGATATTTTCTGCTAATAATAACTTAAAGAAAAATCTTGCGCACATCCTCAACACTGTTCAGGATCAATTTTCAAATTCAGGCATCTGCAAAATGATTTGCAGTAACTGTCCCAGTTATTATATGACACAAACAGGTAGAGCAATCAAAGTGAGATACAAATAACATCTGCTGTATTTTACAGACAAAAAGATGCTCTAGCCTATAAGACGCACCTCAATGTTTAAGCAATTTGTAAAAAAAATAGCATTTTTACTGTTTTTATTATTAGGTTGCAAGGCAATATCTTAAAAAAAATTAGATTATAAAACCAAACTGATCTTTTAAATCCCTGAAAAGCATCATCTGAACTTTCTTCTAATTCTTCTTCTTTTTATTCTTCTTCCTCTTTGTCATTGTCATTGTCCCTTTCCTGTATAAGATGGTCTTCACTGCCATCTAGATTGTTACTTATGCTGCATTTCTTGAAAGATTTAAAGTAATGTTTTCTCTCACTCTAGGACAAAACTGTTTTATCCACTGACACACTTGTTTGATTGTAGGTCATTTTAAAGCTCCCTTCAGTGTGAATTTGTGTTGGGTTTCATCCATCATCCATTTGTTCCACTCCTCTCTCATATGCACTTGAAGTGGTTGCAATTGTGAAGTATTTCCTTCTGGAATAACAGCAAGCTCTGTACTTCCCTGTCTCAGTTTCTCTTTCACAGAATTTTTCAAATGACTACTAAACTGACCTAGCATAAGAAGAGACCTCTGCTTCAATAAAGCAACTTTCCTTCTCTCCCATACTCTGTTAACCCATAATTTCTTACCAGGCTCATTCATCCAAGGCTTGTCATGTACATGAACAACAACACCTGCTGGTATTTCGGAAGGTTTTGTCATTGTTTTGTGCTTGAAAATGATCACTGGATTAAGTTTAGTACCATCATCACAACATGAAAGGACAACACTGTAGTGCATTTTTTCATGTACACTCGTTTTTAGAGTTACAGTTTTAGCATTTTTCATGACAACAGTTCTGTTACTTGACACATAAAATGTCAGGAGTTTCGTCCACAATGGCTATCTGGCTTAGTTCCACACTGGTTTCCTTTTCCTTTCAATGTTGAATAATAAAGTGATGGAAAGATAATATTTTCTCTTCACACTCTTGTTGCATTTTCTGGGATATTTTTGTTTTGATTCACATGCTAAGTCTATGACACTTTGTAAGTCTGTAGCACCAATAAACTCCACCATTAAAGTCTGTTAAGTTCCACTGTAGTACTAGCTTACAAGTGTGTATCTGAATCATTTTTGTATTAATTCCAGGATCATTTTGATGGTGTCCTTGATTTCATTTCAATATGTCATTTTCTAGTTTTGGCCATTTAGTCTTCCTCATTTTTTTTTCAGTTCTTCTTTACTAGCCTGCCAAACATGAATGTTTTTTCTCTGTTGGTGGAGGGCCAAAATGCCACCCAACTGCTCTGTTTCCATGTTCTTCTGCAAATGATATTACTTTCAATTTATAGCCCACATCATATGAATACCTTTTCTTTTTTCCATTGTGGAACAAGCTACTAACAAAAATATTGTACTGTTTCACAAATCACTTTCAGTTCAAGTTCACTGGCACCACAGACTCCAATGAAGCATCATAGGCTAGACACTATCTTGGGTGGGAGGGATACAGTGTTAGCAAGCTTGTGAATCCCTGCAACTTATGCTCGTTTGATCGGGTACAGATTCCAAACACTCACGCAGTACTCAAGCATAGCTTGCATTAGTGTCCAATATGCAATCTCCATTACAGATGAACCACACTTTCCTAGTATTCTCCCAATAAACCAAAGTTCATTTATTTATTTATTTTGCAACATTATGCTCAGATATTTAACAATGTGACTGTGTCAACAGGACACTACCAGTGCTGTATCTGAACATTATGAGTTTGTTTTTCCTACTCATCTGCATTAACGTACATTTTTCTACATTTAAAGCTAGCTGCCAGTCTTCACACCACCTACAAATTTTGTCTATGTCATCTTGTATCCTCTTACAGACAGTCAACAATGGCACCTTACCATAAACCACAGCATCATCGCAAACACCCACAAACTGCTGCTCACCCAGTCCACCAAATCATTTACATATATAGAGAATTACAGCAGTCCTGCCACACTTCCCTGGGGCACTCCTGATGTTACCCTTGTTCCTGATGAACATTCATGACTGAGGACAACATACTGGGTTCCATAACTTCAGAAGTCTTTGAGCCACTCACATGTCTCTGAACCTATTCTGTATACGTTGGCATGACCGTTGTTAGTCGAGCTGCAGTCATGTGTCAAACAGTTTTATCTTGTGACTTCGGTTTTATGTATCTGATGGAATAGTATGATCATGAGAGTAGTTGTTTTTTAATTTTTATTTCTGCAACAGTGATTTTATATCAGCTGGTCTACCTCGTGTATGATTATATCCAAATGAATATAATAGAGGGAAACATTCCACGTGGGAAAAATATATCTAAAAACAAAGATGATGTAACTTACCAAAGTGCGCAGTCTGGAACCGCGCGACTGCTACGGTCGCAGGTTTGAATCCTGCCTCGGGCATGGATGTGTGTGATGTCCTTAGGTTAGTTAGGTTTAAGTAGTTCTAAGTTCTAGGGGACTGATGACCACAGATGTTAAGTCCCATAGTGCTCAGAGCCATTTAACTTACCAAACGAAAGTGCTGGCATGTTGATAGACACACAAACATACACACAAAATTCAAGCTTTCGCAACCAACTGTTGCTTCATTAGGAAAGAGGGAAGGGGAGGGAAAGACGAAAGGATGTGGGTTTCATCTTTCCCTCCCCTTCCCTCTTTCCTGATGAAGCAACAGTTGGTTGCGAAAGCTTGAATTTTGTGTGTATGTTTGTGTTTGTTTGTGTGTCTATCAACATGCCAGTGCTTTCGTTTGGTAAGTTACATCATCTTTGTTTTTAGATATATTATATCCAAATGATTTATACATGCTAGTCTACATTCAGGTATGTGGTACTGTACTAACAGTAATGTAAATAGTGTAACTCGTGTAAGCCCTCCCTCAAACCTGTCATGTTATATCTTCACAGATCTGATGATGGCACCTTTAGTGTGTTGAAACCGGTCATCTAGTAAACGATATTTAAGCGATCTTGGCTGTTGAATTCTTTCTACAACAGAATGATCACCCCACAACACACTATGTGTTCTCTGCAAAAAAGTACTTCACATGACTGTCTGTCTGAACCCACTGCTATGAATTCATAGGCATTTCAGTCTATACTCAATAAGTTAAATTTACCTCCAATTAGCAATGCATGATCCGGGTACTTATGCACTAATAACCATAGACATTCTTTTAATAACTCTAGAACTGTCACAGCAGAATCAGGTGACCAATAAAAACACCCAACAATTAACTTGGTTTCACCTAGACCTGTTATATATGATCAAATAACTTCACTGTCACATTTAACTTTGATATCAATAGAGACAATATTTTTGTCAGCTGCAATGAACTCTCCCAAACCAATGGTCTCTAATCTGTCTTTGCAGTATACATTCCATAACTCCTAAATATGTCAAAGCTTTCCACTTTGGGTTTCAGCTAGCTCTCAATTCTGGGAATAATGTGAGACTGAGAACTACCTTGCAGGGCAGTAAATCCAGGAACTTTGTTACAAATACTGTGACAATTTACTAAAAAAATTTTGACTGTCAGAGTGTCTTTACTATAAATGCAATCTCACTTCCCTTGCTGCATATTAACTGGTCAGTGTTCATTGGAGTACATCAAACTACTGCCTAGCCTAAAAAAAAAAAACATCATGTGCGATCCACAAGTACTCTGCTACCCCAGTGCTGCTTCCTTTGTATAGCACACTTCTGCCTTACAAATTCCCAATTGATAATGTAGGTCTAGAAATCTGCAGCCAAGACCATCACAGAGTTGATGAATCCTTTGGTTGAAACCCTCCACTTGGCTCCAAACCAAATGACCCCAATAAACTTTGGAAACAATGCTGCAAATTGCATTGCGTGCATGAGTTCAGCAGTCTTCACCATTTCTGCCAGCCACCTGTACGAAATGAGGATTGCCTCAGAACCCATGTGATAGATGTCACTGGTGCCAATGTGAGCCGTAACTTACATACTATCGCACCCTGCACGCTCAACAGCCGCAGGCAAGGCCACCTCCACATCTCATATCAGGTCCCTGCCAGACATACCAAGTACTCATTGGCTTTCTTCATAGCCCTGAATGCTATATGCCTAAAGGACTCCATAATGCACCTACCATTGGAGCTTCCCTCCATCCGGGTGCCTGCTCAAACCTTGCTGCAGGAGTAGACACCTGTCCACTCACAGGGTGAATGGGCAAAGCCAGGTGATCAGTCTCCCCACTGGCCCTCTGCCTCGAGTGACGCAAATGTGCTACCACCTGCTACTCACTCTGCTGTGAAGGCAGACCCACCACATCAGATATATTAGGATGTGCCTCATTAGGAGAGCCCATGGGCGAAACAAGCACCACCTGAGGTGCCACATGTGACATACCAGATTCACCGCCACCACTACAGCACAAGGCAGCAGCCTGAAGGTGACTGACCATAGCCAAAAGTGCATTCAACTGTTTGAGAATTATCATCAGCTCCTCCTGCATCCACACACAGCACACACACATGTATCCGTCCTAGCAAGACTGAAAAATAAACCGAAGATTACCTGAGAAATGAACTACAAAAGCAGGCAAATCATAGATACGAAATTCGCTACCTTGAAGATGCATCACCAATGGACACTGAAGCCTTGTGAGCTATGTAGCTGGCTGTTCAGAAGAAATGAAAACTGTGCTACAGACTAAGACTTTACACTTACAAAATGTGAGCTTACACCTCTTAAACAGAAACACACATGAAATTTTTGGAACATACTACAAGGGAAACACAAGAAAAGATAAACACTTAACTTGTTGCTCTCAAGATATGTATCAGCCAAGAGCTGGAGCCTCACTGACTGGCTTACTAAACAACTGGAAACTTGTCATCAAAACAAAACAAAAGTGCATCTACTGTGCTACAGACTGAATGAATATACGCTTTCAAAAATGCAAGATTAAACCTCTTAAACAGAAAAACATGCAAAAAATATAATAAATATATTACAATGGAAAGACAGGAAAAAGTAAACACTTAACTTACTGCTCTGTAGGTATGTATCAGCTGAGAGCTGGTGCTACCTCAATTACATAAGCTTTTCAATATTTCTCAACATTGTAAATTTGTTCTCAAAATCTGAATAGAGATTACTAATGCTTCTGAAAAAAAGAGAGAATGAGGAAAACCCAAATTCAGTACACATGCACTATAACCAAATGAGGATGTTAAAAATTACTTTTTCTATATGCATTGTGTCCAATGTGAGCCATGTTTCTGAAGGTCAAAAGTATCTACAGTACATTAGCTAAACATTTTGTGTGTTCTTGCTGCCTTTGTTTCTTTTGTACAGGCAAATGTGCTCATGTTATCAAGCACTTATCAAATATGCAACCAGCATAGCTTCATATGAAAAATGTTGCTCTCACTTTATGCAAGATCCTAACTATAACACAATAATTATGTTTACATTATCCTCAGATGGCACATAACACTTACATCTATTCCCTATGTAGAGTACATCTTCAAAATAAAGAAAACATTTCTTCATTCCTTGTTGTGGTGGTGGTGGTCTTCAGTCTGAAGATTGGCTGATGCAACTCTCCACACTACTCTATCCTGACCAAGCATCTTCATCTCTGAATAACTACTGCAACCTATATCCAAATGAACCAGCGTACTTTACTCATCTTCTGATCTCCCTCTACAATTTTAGCACCAGTACCAAATTGATGGTTCCTTGATGTGTCAGAGAGCATCCTTCCATTTGATGTCTTCTTTTAGTCATGTTATGCCACAAATATCTTTTCTCCCCAGTCGTACTCAGTACATGTACAGCTACATGGCTGCTCTGCAAATCACATTCAAGTGGCTGGCAGAGGGTTCATTGAATCACTTTCACGATAATTCTCTATTATTCCACTCTCAAACAGTGTGTGCATAAACTGAACGATCATTTCTCCCTATATGGGTTGGCATCAGTAAAATATTTTCCCATTTGGAAGAGAAAGTTGGTGATTGAAATTTCATGAGAAGATCCTGCCAAAACAAGAAATGCCTTTGTTTTAATGATGTCCACCTGAAATCCTGTATCATGTTTGTGACACTCTCTCCCTATTCCTCAATAACACAAAACATGCTCCCCATCTTTGGCCTTTCTAGATGTACCCAGTTAATCTTGTCTGGTAAGAATCCCACACTGTACAGCAGTACTCCAAAAGCAGATGGATAAGCAAAGTGTAAGTAGTTTCTTTAGTAGACCTGTTGCATCTTCTAAGTGTTCTGCCAATAAAATGCAGTCTTTGGTTTGCCATGCCCACAACATTTCCTATGTGTTCTTTCCAGTTCAAGTTGTTCATTATTTTAGTTCCTAGATATTTAGTTGAATTTTTGGCCTTTAGATTTGATAGGTTTATCATGTAACTGAAGTTTAATTGATTCCTTTTGGCATTATTTAGGGTCAATTGCCAATTTTATGCACCATACAGGTATCTAACTTAAATTGTTTTCCAATTGGTTCCTGCCTGCTGATTCCTTCACTAGATGATAAATGACAGTGTCATCTGCAGACAACCTAAGATGGCTGTTCAGATTGTCTCCTAAATCATTTATATTGATAAAGAACATCAGAGGGCCTGTAACTTTACCTTGGGGAATTCCAGAAATCACTTCTGTTTTACTTGATGACTTTCCATCAGTTACTACAAACTGTGACCACTCTGATAGTAAATCATGAATCCAGTTGCGTAACTGAGATGATATTCCATAAGTGAGCAATTTGATTACAAGCCTCTTGTGAGGTATGGTGTCAAAAGCCTTCTAAAAGAATAGAAACATGAATCAATTTGAAATCCCTTGTCAACAGCACTCAGCACTTCATGTGAATAAAGAACTAGTTGTGTTTCACAAGAAATATGTTTTCTAAATCCACATTAACTACACGTCAATCGACCTTTGTCTTAAAGGTAATTCATAACTTTCAAACATAGTATATATTCCAAAATCCTGCTCCATATCAATGTTAATGATGTTGTTGTTGTTGTCTTCAGTCCTGAGACTGGTTTGTTGCAGCTCTCCATGCTACTCTATCCTGTGCAAGCTTCTTCATCTCCCAGTACTTACTGCAACCTACGTCCTTCTCAATTTGCTTAGTGTATTCATCTCTTGGTCTCCCTCTACGATTTTTACCCTCCACGCTGCCCTCCAATGCTAAATTTGTAATCCCTTGATGCCTCAGAACATGTCCTACAAACTGGTCCACTCTTCTTGTCAAGTTGTGCCACAAACCCCTCTTCTCCCCAATTCTATTCAATACCTTCACATTAGTTATGTGATCTACCCATCTAATCTTCAGCCTTCTTCTGTAGCACCACATTTTGAAAGCTTCTATTCTCTCCTTGTCCAAACTGTTTATCATCCATGTTTCACTTCCATACATGGCTACACTCCATACAAATACTTTCAGAAACGACTTCCTGACACTTAAATCTATACTCAATGTTAACAAATTTCTCTTCTTCAGAAACGCTTTCCTTGCCATTGCCAGTCCACATTTTATATCCTCTCTACTTCGACCATCATCAGTTATTTTGCTACCCAAATAGCAAAACTCCTTTACTACTTTAAGTGTCTCATTTCCTAATCTAATTCCCTCAGCATCAAGTGACTTAATTCGATTACATTCCATTGTCCTCGTTTTGCTTTTGTTGATGTTCATCTTATATCCTCCTTTCAAGACACTGTCCGTTCCGTTCAACTGCTCTTCCTTTGCTGTCTCTGACAGAATTACAATGTCATCTGTGAACCTCAATGTTTTTATTTCTTCTCCATGGACTTTAATACCTACTCCAAATTTTTCTTTTGTTTCCTTCACTGCTTGCTCAATATACAGATTGAATAACATCGGGGACAGGCTACAACCCTGTCTCACTCCCTTCCCAACCGCTGCTTCCCTTTCATGCCCCTTGACTCTTATAACTGCCATCTGGTTTCTGTACAAATTGTAAATAGCCTTTCGCTCCCTGTATTTTACCCCTGACACCTTCAGAATTTGAAAGAGAGTATTCCAGTCAACATTCCCAAATCTTTCTCTAAGTCTACAAATGCTAGAAATGTAAGTTTGCCTTTCCTTAATCTATTTTCTAAGATAAGTCGTAGGGTCAGTATTGCCTCAAGTGTTCCAACATTTCCGCGCATATCTCCCATTTCATCTTCTTCTACATCCTCTTCCATTTCCATAATATTGTCCTCAAGAACATCGCATCTGTATAGACCCTCTATATACTCCTTCCACCTTTCTGCTTTCCTTTCTTTCCTTAGAACTGGGTTTCCATCTGAGCTCTTGATATTCATACAAGTGGCTCTCTTTTCTCCAAAGGTCTCTTTAATTTTCCTGTAGGCGGTATCTATGTTACCACAAGTGAGATAAGCCTCTACATCCTTACATTTGTCCTCTAGCCATCCCTGCTTAGCAATTTTGCACTTCCTGTCGATCTCATTTTTGAGACGTTTGTATTCCCTTTTGCCTGCTTCATTTACTGCATTTTTATATTTTGTCCTTTCATCAATTAAATTCAATATTTCTTCTGTTACCCTAGGATTTCTACTAGCCCTCGTGTTTTTACCTACTTGATCCTCTGCTGCTTCACAACTTCATCCCTCAGAGCTACCCATTCTTCTTCTACTGTATTTCTTTCCCCCATTCCTGTCAATTGTTCCCTTATGCTCTCCCTGAAACTCTGTACAACCTCTGGTTCTTTCAGTTCATCCAGGTCCCATCTCCTTAAATTCCCACCTTTTTGCAGTTTCTTCAGTTTTAATCTACAGTTCATAACCAATAGATTGTGATCAGAGTCCAAATCTGCCCCTGGAACTGTCTTACAATTTAAAACCTGGTTCCTAAATCTCTGTCTTACCATTATATAATCAATCTGATACCTTCTAGTATCTCCAGGATTCTTCCACGTATACAACTTTCTTTTATGATTCTTGAACCAAGTGTTAGCTATAATTAAGTTATGCTCTGTGCAAAATTATACCAGACGGCTTCCTCTTTCATTTCTCTCCCCCAATCCATATTCACCTACTATGTTTCCTTCTATCCATTTTCCTACTCTTGAAATCCAGTCACCCATGACTATTAAATTTTCGTCTCCCTTGACTACCTTAATAATTTATTTTATCTCATCATACATTTCATCAATTTCTTCATCATCTGCAGAGCTTGTTGGCATATAAACTTGTACTACTCTAGTAGGCATGGGCTTTGTGTCTATCTTGGCCACAACAATGTGTTCACTATGCTGTTGGTAGCAGCTTACCCGCACTCCAATTTTTTTATTCATTATTAAACCTACTCCTGCATTACCCCTATTTGATTTTGTGTTTATAACCCTGTATTCACCTGACCAAAAGTCTTGTTCCTCCTGCCCCTGAACTTCACTAATTCCCACTATATCTAATTTCAACCTATCCATTTCTCTTTTTAAATTTTCTAACCTACCTGTCCGATTAAGGGATCTGACATTCCACGCTCCGATCTGTAGAACGTCAGTTTTCTTTCTCCTGATAACGATGTCCTCCTGAGTAGTCCCCGCCCGGAGATCCGAATGGGGGACTATTTTACCTCTGGAATGTTTTACCCAAGAGGACGCCATCATCATTTAACCATACAGTAAAGCTGCATGCCCTCAGGAAAAATGTTGATGATATTGGCCTGTATTTTAGTGGAATACTCCTACTGCCTGTCTTGAATACTGGTGTGAGCTGTGCAACTTCTCAGCTTTGAGTACGGATCTTTCATTCAGTAAGTGGTTATACATGTATTTAAGTATGGAGCGATTGCATGAACATTCTCTGAAAGGAACGTAACTCGTATATGGTCTGAACCAGAAGTCTTGCTATTATTAAGTGATTTAAACTGCCTCACCACTCTTTGGATGTCTACTTCTAAGTTACTCATGTTGGTAGCTCTTCTTGATTCAAATCCTGGAATCTTTACTTCACCTTCTTTGGTGAAGGAATTTCAGAAGGCTGTGTTTAGTAACTCTGCTGTAGCAGCGCTGTCAATGTTAGTATTTCCATTGCTATTGCACAGAGAAGGCATTGATTATGTCTTTCCACTAGCATACTATACTATTACCAAAATCTCTTTGGATTTTCTGCCCAATTTTGAGACAAATTTTTGTTGTGGAAGCTATTACAAGCATTTCATATTTAAGTCCACATTAAATTTTGAGCTTCTGTAAAAGATCAGCAGTCTTGGGGATTTCGTATTCTTTTAAATTTGCCATGTTTTTTTCATTGTTTGTGCAACAGTGCTCTCACCTGCTTTGTGTACCGTGGGGATCAGCTTTCTCATTTGTTAATTTATTTGGTATAACTCTTGCAATTGCTGTCAATACTATTTCTTTGAATTCAAATCACATTTGGTCTATACTTGCACTGTTAATTTGGGAACAATGGAGACTTCTCTCAGGAAGGTGTCAAGCAAATATTTAGCTGCTTTTGTGAATGGCTATATTTCTCATTTATTTTTGGTGGATTTGGGAGTTGCGGTATGTAGCGTTGCTCTTGGGGGACGAAAAGAAAAATAATTGTTTTTTTTTATTTATTTTTTTTATTTTTTATTTTTTTTAGTGTTGAAAAAGTGAATATTTTGGTGGGCCACTTGGCAACAGAATCAGGGATTGATTACACTATTATAATAACTATTGAGCGTATATTAATGTTTGTGCAGCGAAAATTACTAATATTACAGGTTTTCAGTCTCACTATGACTACTCTGTGTTCACTAACCCCTGTAGCCATTTTGGTGCTCATTATCAGCTCAGGATTATTTGTTACCAAGTGGTTGTAATCTTACCCTCCCACACATCAACATTAATTTCTCCTGTCTCTTCAAAAGTTTCAAAAGCATTGAGAGGCGTGACATACCCGGATCAACACTAAGGGACCAGAAGATTTATAGACGTTAAAAGAAATGCAACACTACACAAAAAAGTTGGTTCAGAAATAATAGGAAAACGATAATGTTCCTTCTGCCTCGTGCTGCGTTTGGCCCATCAGCGTGATCGTAATTTCTGGTGATGAAGTAACACAAAATAATTATCATTCAGGTAAATAAGCAGATGGAATCATCAAGGTTAATTTACTAAAATAAGCACACTTATCTTTAACACACGTTTTTTTTAATGCTACGTACCTTTTCATATTAAATTACAATAGATGACCATTGTGGTTAAATACTTTATACATAACAGTCAAAATGTCCTCTTGACGCTGTCTGTTCGATATCAGTTACAAGAAACTACATGTTTTCTGATTGGAAAAAATAACAATTAGCATATTCACTCAATATTTTCACATAAAATATAAAATACAGTTGTGGAATGCAGCAAGTCCGAGTCCACCTTTCATAGAATACAAACAGTAAAAGGTGAGGTGCCAAAAGCCTCATTTGTCTTGAAACAACAGAATTCTTTTTTATACCATTAATCGATACATGCACATAGAGATTTACAGGCACCGCGCAAGAACGGCAAAGATAAAGAATAATAGATTCTGTCACTGCTATGCGATGGTTCATTTCTTTTACTTTACAATTGTTTGATAACTTTAGACCATCAGGCGTTTACTACTGAGCGTATATTAATGTTTGTGAGGCGAAAATTACTAATATTACACTGCCTCCCATGAGGAGGGAAGGAATACCGAAGGTATTACTTTCATCCTCATGCCCATTGGAATATTTGTAATTTTCAGGCGTTTACTATTGAGCGTATATTAATGTTTGTGCGGCAAAAATTACTAATATTACAGATTTTCAGTCTCACTATGACTACTCTGTGTTCACTAACCCCTGTAGCCATTTTGGTGCTCATTATCAGCTCAGGATTATTTGTTACCAAGTGGTTGTAATCTTACCCTCCCACACATCAACATTAATTTCTCCTGTCTCTTCAAAAGTTTCAAAAGCATTGAGAGGCGTGACATATACAAAAGAAAAACACTTTACATATCTTTATTTTCTCTTGTTGTTGGCTACAGTTCTCACATCTAGGGGTACATTCTTGAGGCTGAAATGCTGATTTTGTAGGTTCCTGCTGATCTGTATAATGTTTGAAGATTTGCCTGTTTTACTCTTGAATTTTATTTTCTGTCGCATTTTTCAATATCACACCGTCTTTACATTTTCCACTTCTATAACACCACAAATTACACTGTTAGTGTCAATTACAAAAACACATGTGATCCCATCAGAGGCCTGCCCACGACTCCCGACATTCTGCAGTACTCACAACATTCCAAAGGGTTTACAAACTTTCTTGACAGAAGATGAATCATCACCAAGATATAACATTATTTTGCAAATGAATCCAGAAATAAACTTAATAACTATCATTAGATCAAATGAATAATACTATGAACTTTAAGTATGCCTGATATTTCATAATTTCAAATATTTCTAAAAGAAGAGTAGTAATGATATGAATATAATAGAGGGAAACATTCCACATGGGAAAAATATATCTAAAAAGAAAGATGATGAAACTTACCAAACAAAAGCGCTGGCAGGTCGATAGACACACAAACAAACACAAACATACACACAAAATTCTAGCTTTCGCAACCAATGGTTGCCTCGTCAGGAAAGAGGGAAGGAGAAGGAAAGACAAAAGGATATGGGTTTTAAGGGAGAGGGTAAGGAGTCATTCCAATCCCGGGAGCGGAAAGACTTACCTTAGGGGGAAAAAAGGACAGGTATACACTCGCACACACACACATATCCATCCACACATACACAGACACAAGCATTACAAGGTTAAGTGTCTTTTCTTTACTTTTTACTATTCGAGTGAGCTCATGAACTAATTGCCCAAAATAATTTTCAGAGACTGCATTTATTACAAATTCAGATGATGTTTTAGGCATTACCTCCAGATTTAAACATGCATTTTTGCCAAGATATTGAGGATAAATTGAAGCCACAACCAACTATAGTTGTATGACTCAGGTATTTGTTTGAAATTAGACTCAAGTTTTCCCCTTGTTAGTTACCTTTAATGTTCAGCATATTCTATAGCACCATATTTTGAAATCTTCTACTTTTTCTCTTGTCATCCATAATTCACTTCTATACAAGACTATACTCCAAACAGATACCTTCAGTAAAGCCTTTCTAACAATTCATGTTCAATGTTAACAAATTTTTTCTTCTTCAGAAAAGTTTTTCTTGTCATTGCCTGTCTACATTTCATATCCTCTCTGCTTTGACCATTGTCATTTATTTTACTGCTCAAGCATAAAAAATTAACTTATATTTTTAGCATCTCACTTCCTGATCTAACTCCCTCAGCACTGCCTGATTTAACTTGACTACATTCAAATACCCTTGTTTTCTTTTGTTAATGGCTGTCTTATGTCCTCTATTCAAGACACTGTCTTCTATTGCTCTTCTAAATCCTTTGCTGTTTCTGGCAGAATTGCAGTGCCACTGGGAAACCTCAGAATTTTTTTTCTACTTCATGAATTTTAATTCCTCCTCCAAATTTTTCTTTGCCTTCCTTTGCTGCTTGCTCTGAGTAGAGATTGGATAAAATTGGGAAGAGGCTACAACACCATCTCACTTCCTACTCAACTATGGCTTCCCTTTATTGTTCCTCAACTCTTATAACTGCTATCTGGTTTCTGTATAAGTTTTATATAACCTATCGCTCCCTGAATTTTCCTCTGCCACCTTTAGAATTTCAAAGAGTGCATTTCAGTCAATATTGTCAAAAGGTCTTTCCATGTCTACAAAAGCTATAAACACACCTCTATCTTTGTTTATCTTATTTTCCACAATAAGTTGTTGGGTCAGTATTGCTTCATGTGTTTCACCATTTCTCCGGAACCCATACTGATTTTCCCCAAAGTTGGCTTACACTAGTTTTTCCATTATTCTGTAAATAACTCATGTCAGCCTTCTGCAGTCATGAGTTACCTAACAGGTAGTTTGGTAATATTCACACATAGCAGCATCTTCTTTCTGTGTAATTAGAGTTATTACATTCTTCTGGAAGTCCGAAGGTATTTGCTCTGTCATGAAGGGTGAGTCAGAAAAAAATGCCCCTTCTCAGTTGCCTATTGTGACTATATTTGCACTGGCAGGTAGACAGTAAAATGCTAGCAGCATTACAAGGGAGTGAAAAATTTAGTTATGATCGAGAAGTGGAGTGTGAGAGACTGTGTTCATGTGGTAGAGCTTTACAATGAAACAGAGTCAACAGTAGCAACACAAAAAGCTTTCTGCAGATTAAACCACCACAGACGTATCCCAGATGGCTACATAATACAGCATTGGGTAGCTAAGTGGCACAGGGATGGGTCAGTGCATGATATCAACTCTCCTGGATGACTCCAAAATGTATCAAGTCTCCTGGATGACACCAAAATGTGAGGACATGGGAAGTCATCGACCATGTATGGACATTAATTCAAACAAGTCATCAGCGATTGTTCTACTGCACATCACAGACACTAAACACGAGCTATGGCAGTGTACAGTGCATTTTATACCTTGATTACCATGCATGACCCTATGAGATACAGGTAATGTAATGCCTAAGGCCCACCAACAAGGTCACATTTGTTTGCTTTTAAAACATGTTTCTAGAAATGTGCACAGCTAATCCAGCAATTCTTGGCAGCTTGATGATGACTGACAGCTTATTCCCAGGAGCAGTTAATAAGCAAAACTGCCATTTCTGGGGCACTGGATACTCACAGCAGGTCTGTGAACATGCACTACACAGACTGAAATTAACAGTGTGGTGTGAACTGGCTGCAGCTGGGATCGTCAGTCCTTATTTATTTCAGTGCAACAATGGTTTAAGATGCACTGTGACTTCCAATCAATAAGTGTCCATGATGTGGAATTTTGTCACCCCTGTGCTTCAATAGCATCTCCATCCAATCACATGATATAAACAGGAGGTGCAACTGCACACACCACCTGTCTGTCAATGGACGAACCGCATGAATAGTTTCCTGAACATTTCATCTCCCAGCTTGGTGATGTGGCTTGGCTGGCATGTTCACTAATCTGATGGCTCCAGATTTATTCATCTGGGGTATCTTAAATATAGTGTGATCAACAACTGTGCTGCAAACTTCCTGGTGCTGGATATCAACATCCATAGAGAAGTTGCTGGTATTCCTGTTGTTATACTGGAAAATACTTTGCGAAGCAGCTTCATAGCTGGTCTACAAGTGTTCCGATAAAGGCAGTGCTCATCTGAGTGATATGATCTTTAAGAAGTGAATGCTATACACCATGAACTTCCAAAGACACTGTAGCATGTTGCATTTGTAAATCATAAAGACCTGTGTTAATAAAGTTTTTGTAACCAGTCAAAAAGGGGAGTTCTTTCAGGATCACCCTGTGCATCTTGCATGCTAGGTAGAATAGTTTTGTCATATTTGGCTTTCTCGAGGGTATAACCAGTCTGAGGGATTGTCATCTACTCCAGAGGCCTTGTTTCAGCTTAGGCCCTTCAGCACTCTGTCAGATTGGTCTCACAGTTATCATATCTCCCATCTCAACTTCATCTCCTTACTCTTTCCTTTCTATAATGTTGCCTTCAACTTCATTTCCCTTGTGTAGACCCCCGATATAGACCTTCCACCTTTCACTTCTTTGCTTAGTAAAGGTTAGCCGTCTGAGCTCTTGATATCTGTACAGTCTTTTCCCTAGTTATTCATCCTTATTTTCCCCTTTCACTAATCTCATTCTTTACACATTTGTATTCCCTTTTGCCTGCTTCATTTGCTGCATTTTATATTTCCTCATTCCATCAATTAAATTGAAAATATACTGTGGTATCCAAGAATTTCTATTAGGCTTTGTCTTTTGCCTATTTGATCCTGTGCTGGCTTCACTGTATCACCTCTCAAAGCTATCCATTAATCTTTTATTGAATTCCTTTCATCTGTTTCAGTCAAGTGTTTTCTAATGCTCCCTTTGAAACTTTCAAGAATCACTTGTTCTTTTAACTTATCTGGGTCCCATCTGTTTAATTTCCTATCTTTTAGCAAATTCTTCAGTTTTAATTTACAGTTTATAGTCAATGCACTATGCTCAGAATCCAGAACTGCCTCTGGATATGTCTTATAGTTTACAGTGTTATTCTAAAATATCTGTCTTATCAATCTGAAACCTTCTAGTGCCTCTGTGTCCCTTCCACATATATAACCTTCTTTCATTGGTCTTAAACCAACTATTACCAATGATTAAATTATGCTCTGTGCAAAGTTCTACCAGATGGCATCCTCTTTTAGTCCTTTCCCTCAGTCCATATTCTCCTACTATTTTTTCTCTTCCTAATACCAAACAACAGAATTAAATTTTCTTCTCCCTGAAGTGTCTGAATAATTTATTTCATCTTGTCATCCATTCTTCCTATCTTTTCCTCATCTGCAGAGCTAGCTCGCTTATAAACTTGTACTACTGTTATTGGTGTTGGTTTAGGGTCTATCTTGGCTTTGGTAATACATTCAATGCACTGCTCATAGTAGCTTACCCACATTTCTATTTTCTTATCTATGATTAGACTTACTCCTGCAATACCTCTATTTCATTTTGTATTTATAGCCCTTGTAATCTTACCCTCACCCACATCACCTGTTGATTTTCACTAATTTCATAATAGATTATTTTAATAAGCTTCAAGAGTAGTAAAATTTACAATAAACTTTTTTACCTATCTTCTTTTCTCTTAGATGGCTCCAGTTCTTCACGTTTAGGGGTTGATTCTTGAGGCTGAAATTTTTGACTTCGTAGATTCCAAATGACATGATAATTCTTAAGTAAGCCTGCTCTATAATTTCTGTTTCTCTAATTTTTTATTTTATCACATTTTACTATATCACACTGTCTTTACAATCTTCACTTTTAAATTGAAAATTACATTGTTTTTGCCAAAATTAAAAACACATCCGATCTACTTTATTCTGTGGCATAACAATATTCCAAAGAGTTTACAAACTTTCTTGACAAAAGAAGAATCTTCACCAAGTTATATCTTTATTTTATAAATGAATTCAAAAACAAATTTAATAAATATCGTCAGATTGTGCAATTAATAACATGAATTTTAAGTGTCCTGAGTATTTTGTAATTTCAGATGTTTCAAAAAGAAACTCTGTCACCAAACTTCAGTAATCCCCACTATATCTAGCTTCAATCTAAACATTTCCCTTTTTAAATTCCCTAACGTTCTTACCCTACTAAGGGCTTCAGTATTCCACATTCTGACGTGTAGAATGCAAGTTTGGTCTTCCTGATGATGATATCCTCCTGAGTAGTACCCGCCTGGTGTTCCAAAAAGTGAACTACTTTATCTCTGGATATTTTACACAAGAGGATGCCATCACCATTTACACTTACAGTAGAGCTGCATGTCCTCAAGAAAAGTAATTATTGAAGTTTCTTCAGACAATCACAATACCAGCACAGCAAGGACATGTCAGCTGATGTTACAAGGCCAGATCAGGAAATTAGCCAAACCATTGGCCTCCAACTACTGAAAAGGCTGTTTCCCCTTTTCAGGAACCATATGTTTGTCTGACCTCTCCACAGATACCCCTGCATTGTGGTTACACCTACAGTACAGCTGTCTATGGTTGAGGCATGTCTGTGGTTGCTTCATTCTTACATGTATCATATTATTTCAGTGTTCAAACATTTACATCATGTTCTTCAAACTTTATAATCACTTTTAAGCTATTGTTAAAAGTGCAAATACAAGAGAATTTATTCTATATACTTTCTGTTCCCATTGTGAATAATTAAGAAAATCTGTACTGTTCACTACATTTGCACTTAAACATGTGATGCTTATGTATTTATATACTACAAAAAACCATCATAAATCAAAAAGATAAAAACAATGACTGCAAATTAACTGTCACATGCTGGCAAACTTCTGGCGACCAAAAGAAATATATTGAAAGAGAAACAGGTATTACATACATTGTACAGCATAAATTCTTTGCTTTTCCTGCTCACTAATATTTCACATATCAATTTTTTGATGTCAGGGGGGCAGAGGAAGGGAACTGGAATTGCACATTGAAGGTTGCTTTGGCTCAGCTGACCTTGTTCATGACATATCATTGTCTGTTGGTACTCCGCACTGGGTTTTGGCAAAAGCTCCACACTCCAAGCCAGCATAAAAAAAAAAATCAACCTGCATGTTTGTGTAATAACATTTGCCGTAGTGCCCTGCATATTTGCACTCATGAGAATAGGTCAAAACTGGTCTGGTCCTTGGATAATCTGTGAAATAATAACCAAAACAATTACATTGTCTCTCGGCACAGTCATTCATGTAGACTATTTTAAGAAATAGCATCCCTTCGAAATACACAGTCTACAAAATAAGCATTTTTATTTATCAGTGCAGTGAAGCATAAAGTCTCTTGCACTGTGGTGATGGAAAATTTTTTACACCAGAAAACTCTGTTGGATAAGATAAAATTCCTCTTAGATTACAGTACCCACAATTACATCTCATTTAACATTCTTGAATTTGTCCATTTGCTGCTGCTCACTTCATTGCTGGTATTGGATATGGCTTTGTGTGAAATAATTCTTGCTTTTCAACTTGGAATTTGCATACACATCTGTGCATTATGCCAATTTTCTTGCAGAATGTGGGCTGATTTCTTTTTAAAACTTCTGCCAATGTGCATCATTGTACCTCATACTGTTCAGCAAGCTTTTCCATTTCATGCTCTCTCATTGTTATGCTCATCATGATTACCTTCTATTGTTCCTATATTATCTAGGATTTCTGTCTCTCACCTCACATACATTGACTCCAACACTGTACCTGCAAAAATCTCATCATCTTTTTCTAGAAAACATTTGAAACTACATTTCCACTCTTCTTCACCATCCTTGATGAACAGCTTTCCATTACTAAAATCCAGTGTTGAACATTTCTCACAAGAAAGCCCACTGCAGGCACAAAACCAATGTGTAACCCTTGTACAATTAATACATTCTTCCTGAAGCCTCTTTTTACTACCTTCAATCTCATTAAATATTACCCCTCTATTGTTTACTCTTGTTCCGATTAGTACTGACTACGTGAATTCCACTAACTGGTAAGTTCGGAATGTTTTCAACGCTCTTTAATTGATTGCTGAGATGGTACTGACCTTGTTGCTGGCATCTGCTAAATTATCTACCTTTATTCTGCATATCCCAGTCTCAAAAAGACATTAACACTTCACTATGTATGACTTTGTTTTGCGTAACAGGTCTTGCCTTATGTTCCTCTGTTCTTTAAATTTTATGGCCATTATTGGTACTGACCTACTACCATTGTTAGTTCCCAGCCAGTTCCTGCTGGAAACTTCCTTTATTCTTTTGATTCTTGCTGTCTTCGAGTGCATCCTCAATGATTATTCATTTCTGGTGACTGTTTAAGTGACCATTTACTATTCATAAATTTGTAATGATCATTTTGCCAGTCTCTTCTGTATTAATTCATTTCCTGAATACCTTACTTCTCCAGTATTCCTGTGATTGTCATAAACACTACACACTGAGTGGTCATTAAAATTACAGTGCATATGCTCTCCCTCAGGCAAGATCAGTTTGGATTCCGTAGAAATGTTGGAACATGTGAGGCAATACTGACCCTACGGCTTATCTTAGAAGCTAGATTAAGAAAAGGCAAACCTAAATTTCTAGCATTTGTAGACTTATAGAAAGCTTTTGACAATGTTGACTGGAACACTCTCTTTCAAATTCTGAAGGTGTCAGGGGTAAAATACAGGGAGCGAAAGGCTATTTACAATTTGTACAGAAACCAGATGGGAGTTGTAGGAGTCTAGGGACATGAAAGAGAAGCAGTGGTTGGGAAGGGAGTGAGACAGGGTTGTAGTCTATCCTCGATGTTATTCAGTCTGTATATTGAGCAAGCAGTAAAGGAAACAAAAGAAAAATTTGGAGTAGGTATTAAAATCCATGGAGAAGAAATAAAAACTTTGAGGTTTGCCGATGATGTAATTCTGTCAGAGACAGCAAAGGACTTGGAAGAGCAATTGAATGGAATGGACAGTGTCTTGAAAGGAGGATATAAGATGAACATCAACAAAAGCAAAACGAGGATAATGGAATGTAGTCGAGTTAACTCGGATGATGCTGAGTGAATTAGATTAGGAAATGAGACACGTAAAGTAGTAAAGGAGTTTTGCTATTTGGGGAGCAAAATAACTGATGATGGTTGAAGTAGAGAGGAGATAAAATGTAGACTGGCAATGGCAAGGAAAGCGTTTATGAAGAAGAGAAATTTGTTAACATTGAGAATAGATTTAAGTGTCAGGAAGTTGTTTCTGAAAGTACTTGTATGGAGTGTAGCCATGTATGGAAGTGAAACATGGACGATAAATAGTTTGGACAAGAAGAGAATAGAAGCTTTCGAAATGTGGTGCTACAGATGAATGCTGAAGATTAGATGGGTAGATCACATAACTAATGAGGAGGTACTGAATAGAACAGGGGAGAAGAGGAGTTTGTGGCACAACTTGACTAGAAGAAGGGATCGGTTGGTAGGACATGTTCTGAGGCATCAATGGATCACCAATTTAGTGTTAGAGGGCAGCATGGAGGGTAAAAATCATAGAGGGAGACCAAGAGATGAATACACTAAGCAAATTCAGAAGGACGTAGGCTGCAGTACGTACTGGGAGATGAAGCAGCTTGCACAGGATAGAGTAGCATGAGAGGTGCATCAAACCAGTCTCAGGACTGAAGACAACAACAACAATGTTCTCCCCAGTAATAATTGTTCCCATGTGCCTTGTGTTTACGGAAATTGTTACTGTCACAGTTTCTCTGTTCAAGGCTGAATTATCTGTTTCTCTTGTGCCTTCTTCATTCCTCCAACTCTGCTCTTCCACTATCATTTCTGTCTTATCCAGTATTCAATATAATTTCTCCACTTCATAGTGTGTCGATAGTGAAACTTTTCACATACAGCTTATGGTAACCTTTGAATCAAAATCTCCAGCAATTTTTCTTTTTATACTGGGTCATGTAAGTATACATTCTTGTTCCAGTTATTTTCTGATAAATTCTTTCATCAATCCATCTCAACATGAGTAATTTGTGGGTGTTAAGAGTGATGATTTCACTGACCACTGTTTATTTCACAGCCAGTAACTTTTCAGAAACACATCTTCTAATTGTTAATAGCGTTTGCATTTGTCAATCACTTTGTTACCTCAAGCTTCCATTTCTCCCTAGATTAGATTAGTACTTGTTCCATAGATCATGAATATGACACTTCATAATGCACGTAGCCAACACAAAACTTAATTTCTTCCCTTAATTCCAGTTTATAGGAAAGTTGTTTTGCACTGTTTGTGCAAAGGTGACTGGATGTATATTGCCCATTGGCTGGAATGACTGAAATTTAAACACAATTAAGATAATTTTCATTTGCAATACTGGCTGTGGTAAGAACAACTTTTTCTGTTTAGCTTCAAACATTATGGCAAATTCTTCACTCAGTTTTACTTTGTTCTTTTCAGTACTGATAGTTAGTCCTTTTTCTGTGGATGTGTGGACTTGATCAATTTGCTGCTGTAACTCCTTACAACAACTTTGCACTACTCTGGTCATTTTAATTAATGGTTCTTTGTTTGCTTGGTAAATGCTTTGGTTTCTGTGATTTTGCTGTTTTGTTTCTTATTCTGGATGGACAAATATGTTGTTATTTCTTTGCATCAGATTTTTTGTTCAACAAATTCCCCTTTTAACACTTGGATCTTGTCATCAGTTTTTGCTTTCCAGTAAAATCTTCTTGAAGTTCTTTGTTATTGTTCTTAAGAACTTCCATGAGTGTAGCCCCAATATTCATCCCACTTCTTACAATTATATCTCTAATTCATGACGACAAGTTTCACCTTTAATAGCACACAAAATTTAATTAGAAGTTCATCATCTGTTGTCAGTTCATAATGCTTATGGATGTCAAGGTTGACATTGCCAGCTGTTCACTAATTACATCATCATTTGTGATTCATGAAACACTTTCCTGTGCAGAAAATTTAGAATTTATTATGATGTTTTCAGTAAATTGTACTTCCTGATTGTCTTACATCATTCTAACCATTCTGTCTTCACTAACTGTTGACTGTGCCATGCCATTATACTGAACATCTCTATTATTCACAGACATATTCCTAACTAAAAAACAAAGCCACTCTCTGAATCACTTTCCCTAGGTCACTCCTAATCAATGTCAAATGTCATCCTACTTCTTAAATGAGCTGCAGCTGTGAAAATGCTGACATACTTAATACTCCCTCCATCAGAAAAGTTCAAGGACAGTTTTTTTAAAGGCAAAAATTTGCTCTTAAAAAGTAATGATCCTAGCTCCTATTGATGTAGTCCCCTTGGCTGCCTATCCACAGTTGCCAGTGTTTCTGGAGGTCTTGCAAGCATGCTTGTAAGCTCATTTGTCACTGCCCGTTGTATGTCTATGATACCTTAATAAAGCTTTCCTTTCAGTCATTTTTCACTCATGGAAACAAGAAAAAATTGCAGGGTGAGAGGTCAGGCAAATATGGTGGATGTTGGTTGGCAATAACAGAATGTCTGGCCAGATACTCAGTCACAGATAAAGCAGTATGAGATCTTGGAGTGTCATGCAGTAAGAAACAGTCCTGAGAATACCACAAATCAGGGCAGTGATGTTGAATTGCTTGTCACAAATGTTTAAACATTTTAATGCAAAGAGCTTGGTTCACTGTTTGACCTGGAGCAATATACTCATGGTGTCATTCGATTTTTTTCTAGGCAGTTGATCCAGGGACTCCGTCATTCAGTACTTTGACGTTTCATGTGAGGGTCATGCTGATAGCAGCAACTTTCATGCACAGCAATAATCTTTGAGAGAAATATGGGTCACATTTAGCTCTATCCAATAGTTCAGCAGAAATTCTTCATTTTCCTCTTGCTGTTAGACTGTTAGTGTATGATGGACGAGTTTTGCATTTCCATTCCCCTAAATCTTTGCACAAAATCAAATGTCACACATCATGATGCAAATCAAGTTCTTCTGATATTGCACACACAGTGACATGATGGTTTTCTTGCAATAACTGCCAGACATGCTCCACGTTTGCATTGGTATGTGCTGTAAATGGGCGACCAGCTCTGAGACCATCTTGCACCGAATCTCTGTGTTCACAAAACCCTTTATGCCACTTGAAGACATGGCTTCTTGAAAGTACCTCACCTGCATATGCTAGTTTAATCATTGTCCACATTTTACAAGAGGATCTCCCGAGCTTAGCACAGAACTTAATGTTCATTCTTTGCTCACTGTTTCACTGTAACTAATGCACAAAGAACCCAAACAGTGTGTTGTTAAGCACAGCCCTGCCACCTAGTGAGTATGTGTGGGAACATGGCGAAGGCCATTTCAAGGATGCACATGTACCAGGTAACATAAAAACAAAATTTGTCCCTTTTTAGTACTGCAAACTCAGAAATAAAAAACCTGTCCTGAAACTTTTCTGACAAAGGGAGTATTTGTTGACACTGCAGATTGGTCACCTCTTAAGATTGCATACTGTCAGGGTGCTATCAATGTCATCACGTTGTAACACCCCCTTCTCCTTCCAAATACATGAGCTACATTTGGAGAGTGTCACAGTGAGATGATTTGTAGGTACCCATCAATTGAATTTTGAGGACTTGTCAGTTGATAAAGAACAGAATCACTGTGATATAAGTAGACTCACAACTTTTGTTAATACTTTTTCATCACACACTCTCATTTCATGTATCACTAAACAACTGATTAAGAGCAAAGCAACTTTCCTACAGATATTTATGCTGGATACTTCACAGAAATTGATTCAGACACTAAACTGAGAGCATTCCAGCCCAAGACAACAGTCAGCAAAAGAGCTCAAATCGAAGTGACACTGGCACATAGTGCTAGTTGCCATATGTTCCTGCACTGTTGACAGAGCAAGTTACTCCCTACATTGTTGAAACCAATGAGTATGTTCTTCCTTGCTGTAATACAATTACAAGGATTAAACTGCACATCTCACACCATGCAAAACTGCACATCTTGTACCATGCATGCATATTTCAGCACAGAATTTCATCATATGGTCATATGGTTCACCCAGTGCCACCTGCGGAGCAGCAAGGAATGGTGAATTTTGCTACAGTATTTTGGACTCCATATCAATATTGTGGCATGGCATGGAATCTGTATCACACCACACACACACACAGTACATTGTTCTGACTAGGACAATTTAGTCATTCATGCATATGTACGATTTGTATTATTTACATCTGAAAACGGACATTTTCTATAAGCTTAGCAATGTTTTCAGTCTTGTTTATGTACCTGTTAACTGCTCAATGTCTCAGCTATATAGTAAGTGGTTACTTTTTCTCCTATCAGAGTGTATGAATATTAATTTTTCAATTACTAAATATCAGGTTAATATATGACTGGCACTTTAACAGAGACTGGGAGTGAGTTAAGTATCAAAAGCTCTACAATATTAAAAAACATTCATCAGTTATTCTTTATTTACCTCTGGTATCATATTTACTGTTATAATTTTGCACATTCAGAATCATAAGTATCATGACAATTGTTTATCACAATACAGTGTTATTATCAGTTTCATACCATAAACTGTGCTTTACATAACACTGTGCATATCAGATGCATCTTTTTACTAACAGTTTGGTTGTTCCAGTATTTACCATAACATCTATTTTTTATATAATTCTTCTCTGATCAACAGTTCAGTCAACAATTTTCTGGCATTTCACTAGTGCACATGCCTAACTTTCAAAGCCTTTCAGCTTCTTTGCTTAACGATTTTAAAACATCTGTAAACTGAACAACCATTCATGCTTAATATTACCAAGATATGAGACCGGAGTTTCTCTCATCATATACGGAGGTCAAATAACTTACAGTAATACTTTTGACAACCACTGATATTTCATCTGATGCACACCCTGCCATTTTCACAGTTTTGCCTTGAAAATGATAGGGTGTCATCTGCTGAAACATCAGCAGATGTTGGCAATATCACACAGCTGCATTCCCATAAGTTATTTGAACACTACCAAGGTAGCTCTATTTTTCAAATAATTATGATCTTGTTAAGGAACTTCTTCACCTTCAGATTTATGAAGCATTGTGTAGCCTACGTTACCTACAGATAGTGATAAAATTTATTTATTTTTATTTGTTTATTTACAATAGTGTTTCTACCACTATTCAACCAAAGTGATATAGGACTTCTTTTTATTAATTGTATTTATATTTTGTGTTAACTTCTGATGAGTGTATTGTGCAGAATGTTTAAAAAAAAAAAAAAAAAAAAAAAAAAAAAAAAAAAAAAAAAAAAACTCTTTACCATTTGGTACTATGTTACCAATTAATAAGTCAGCATTATGTGACAGAAGAAGGAAATACTGTACAAAGCCAAGTTATGCTACATCATTTGCAAACACCAAAATATCCGTCCACTTTTAGGAAGTAATTAAGTGGACAGTAGCTATTAAACTACTGACTATAACTAATCTACACTTGCACATACTTCACAGGACCTCTTATCTTGGACTTCTCCATAAGGTTTTTAAGTCCCACTAAATATGGCATTCATACACCAGTAAATAATTCATGATTTTGACAGCAAATGTTGTTACTGATATAATGCTGAGGATGTGGCATTATCAGTGGCTATTTCTCCATGGAGTTTTATATCACAGGGAAAAAGGTCATAATTGTTTGGTGTTTCAAGGCATGATTCTGATATACTGCTCTTTGTTTGATTTCCTCTGGTGGCTACAAAACATATAATATATAATGAAGTAAAAACTCTTTTACTCATAGGAAAGCAATGGACCAAACAATACACTCTCTCACTACAGTACCTGTTGAAGTCTGCAATTACAATCACAATTTATTGGGCAAAATACTCTGACACAGTAGATGCACACAGCTAATACAAACACATGTAAGTTTGGAGCTACATAAATAGAAGGGAGCCAGCCAAAAACAGAGTCCATGCAAAGTCCAGAGTCTAAGAAAATGTAGTCAGCCGATAGCAGGTGGCGAAATGAAAGTTCATGTTACAAGTTGCAGGCATACAGCTATAGCCAATGAGTTGTCACAGGGTCCCACAAGGGGGTGCAATGTGCACTCCAGGGGCACAGCTTCTATCCAGAGTACCACTTGTGGTGACAGCCTGCAGGTTGTGGCACTACTGGTGATGATGGTTGTAAGTGAGGGTCAATCTCTGACAGCTGTGTTAGCTCCACGTCACTGCTGTAGTGGGTTAGAGCATTGCCCCCTCCTCTCCTCCTTCCCCCCTCCCCAGATGGTGCATAGTGGTGGAATTGTCCCAGCCTGTCAGATCCACCTTGGACACATGGCATTTCTGCTGAAGCTGGATATGAGAAAGTCTACATCTCAACCTCGATGATTTCAGGCAGAATGGGAGCACATACAGTGCATCCCACACCACTCTTGGAAGGCAGATCTGCATCTAATGGTGCTATAATAGAGGAATTTAGGTCCACTGGAGCCCACTCCATAACTAATTGATCACTGGGGTCTGGCATTGGTGATGGAGAAGAGAAGGTGGCAGTGTCTGATGAGGACCGGGCCACAGGTTGTATGGACCAGATAAGCACAACAGTAGTGTCCTGGGGCACAGCTGGTTCTGATGGTGCCTCCAGAGTAGGCCCTCGGTGGAGGCCTCATATATCCAGCAACCTTGTGGACCTCCAATACTGGTTGGAACCCGGGTTGTATGCCATCCAAACCATCGCATCCACACAAGGGCACCAATCCAACACTGGTGATGGGCTGGGACCAGGACAGATGAGGGTTCAGTGGTAATAGCAGAGAGAGAATGGTCCAAGGCTGCCTCCTAGGGAGTAATTCAACTGGGATCTTTAGGAAGAGCCTCCATCATGTTCACCACTATCATGGCGCACATGGGGTAGGTAGGCAAAAATTTAGAGTATGAGTATACCACAATTAGCCACATCCAACACAAGAAAGACCAGCAAAGTCAATGTGGAGGTGCTCCCACAAGCCTGAAAGGAGCCAAGATGAAAACACTTTGGATGGTACAGATTACTGCTGAGCACACATGTTGCAGGACCAGACCATGGTTTCGATGTCTTTGTCAGTGGCCAGTCCATATTGTATGCAAGCTGTTTTGTGCAGTGACCTGCATGTAGAGACACAAGCTCTCTGCTCTGCAGAGCCAGAGAAACAATTACCCTATGCTGTTTGTGTTCTGTTTGCAGAAGAACATAATAGTGGAGGAACAATCTATTCTTTAAGGCCAAGAACATTTCGAGTAGACTGTGTGCTAATGTGGGACACACGCTAAGGTCATCCCTGCTTAATCTCTTTGGTGACTGTACAGAGAATAGGGTCAGCTTTTGTCTGGGCTGTGACCAATGCAGCATCAAGAGGAAAATTGTTAAGGGCCAACAAAGAATCAGAATCCAGCTGAAATATAAAGATTTCCTGGGTGTCAAAGTCAGGAACTGGTCTTGCTGGAAGCCAGAACAAAGCATCAGCATTGGTGTGGTGACTTGTCAGCTTATAGTTGATGTCAAAGGTATATGCCATAAGAATGAGGCCCACTATCACAACCTTTGTGCCATCCTGCCCAGCTGAAACATTGTCCAAACAATGTGATCCATGGCTTATGGTCTGTCAGCAGCTGAAGTTTGACACCATACTGAAAGGTACGAAATTTCTTAACCACATAAACCCTCTTTCTTAGTCTGGTAGTAGTAGCATTGGGCAGCATCGAGTGTCTTGTAAATGAATGCAATAGGGTCTTCAGAAGAAGAAGAAGAAGAAGAAGAGGAGGTGGTGTGATAAACCTTTTGCATTTCTTTTATGTTTTTGTCTTCTTTAAAGGCAAAGAGAAAAGATGAAACAGTAGCCCATCATAGAACCTATGCCTACTGTCAGGTATTTTTGATTTTCAGTTGCTAAAAAAGAGAGGAGTTTTTCTTGTACCAGTATGAGGAAGGTAGGATTCATGCTCAGCTAGTGAATGAGTGAGAAGCACACCATTTTAAGCAAGTAATTGTAGACCACTATTTTGGGGTCACTGTGAATAAGTGAGGAGTATGTATTTCATATGTGCTCCATTTAGAAAAATACAGTATTGTTTTGTTAACAGAAAGGTCGTGTGAGTTGTTATTTCAAATAGAATTACAAGAACTGAAGCTCACCTGTGTACTTTGGAAAATTACGAAGATCCAATAAGCTTAATGGGAAAATGGTCAAGACTTCGAAGGTGAACAAGGCAACCAAACATAGCATTATAAAGAACGGTAAGCACAAATCTACAGTGGAGAAAGAAACTACTTTGCCCTGCAAAATAATTTGAACTAATGCGAACTTATTTCCAGGCATAGCTCAGCTTATTGTGCTTGTCATTCATGCCAAAAAATTAATCTCATTAATTCAATACATTTTAAAAAGCCACGCATTTCAACATTTTATTATCATCTATTCCATTATTTATTATATTATAAAGTGGCGACCATGACAAAGGCTCTTTATTTAGGGAGACAGTATAGAGGCTTCCTAGGTGAAAACTGGACAAGGCATGATGCCAATTGGAGGGCTCAGGTGTGAGAAAATCTATCTAACACTCTAAAAACCACTTGAATATAACCTCTTTTTCCTGCAAAGCATTGAGTGAGTGGAATATTTTTGTGACACATGGAGTGAAACGGTTGAATAACTAATTTTTTCTGTAAAGGGCTGAAGTCTCTTGAGATTCTGGGGCCTGGGCATGCTCTCTATGGAATGGATGTATGCTTGGTAGAGCAGATGCCCTGCTTGTCGATTGTAAATCCAAGATATTCAACAGACTGTTGAAAAATTTGCACTTCTGAAGGGTACATTTAAGGCCTTAGTTAATGCTAAAAACAGAGATTGCAAGTTCCAAAGGTGCCCTCTGCTGGATGCCCCTGTCACTATGATGTCAGCCAAATAATTGCAGCATGAAGGAATGTCCCGTATCAGTTGTTTGATAATGGAGGAATACTGCTGGGGCACTGGAAATACTGGCAGAAGCCACAGGAGATGTTTAGCACCAACAGACCACAAGATTCTAGGTGTAAAAGTAACTGCAAGTTTGCTTCTGGCAACTCAGCCTTAATGCAAAAGTCACCATTTTTTAATTCAGAAAACAGGGCTTCCAGACACAGAACTGGAAAAGTATCTTGGGTGGCCTGGGCATTAACAGCCTTAAAACCACCATATAATCAGAGAGAGCCCATTATGAGGGGAGAGGCCCATTGGATTAAGGAGACAGGTGTAATCAAATTGGGCTCCCCAAAACTGTGCAGTTCTGCTTTGATCACACCCTGCAGGATTGGGCATGTCCACAAGGAGTGAGACACGGACCCTGGTTTTAAATCGATTTTGACTGATGCATGTGTGGCCAGACCTAAGCCAGGAGTGAACAGATCTGAATATGAGGTGGTTAAATCTTCAATGCCATGTAATAGAAGCTCTGTGGACATCAAACACACATTTTCTGGTACAGAGAAACCAAACTGATCGAATGCATGTAACCCAAATACGTTTTTCGCATTACCAGAAGTAATGACAAAGAATAAAAATTTTCTTGAAATGGCTTTACAGGCAACATCTGTAGTAAAAACACTTATCACCTCTATGTCATTGCCATTATATGCAGTTACTCACCTACAAGATGGTTGTAGTGGAAGGGACCTTAACACAACATAGGTAATAGCATTCATTATGGAACAAAATGTGCCAGTATCCACCTGAAAAGGGACCTCGAAATCATTCACTTGCAGTGTCAATAGCAATTTGGCAGACTTACCCCTTTCTGGATAAGTTAATATTTCAAAAGCATGCATTGTTTCATTTGGTATATGTCAATGAGATCTGTCAAAGGATCAAGTGATAGAACAAGACTGCATCATGAAACATCCTGACTGATTAAAACTGTGTACCGGACTGAGACTCGAACTCAGGATCTTTGCCTTTCGTGGGCAAGTGCTCTACCGACTGACTCACAACCCATCCTCATGGCTTCAATTCTGCCAGTACCTCATCTGCTACCTTCGAAACTTCACAGAAGCTCTTCTGCAAACCTTGCTGAACTAGCACTCCTGGAAGAAAGGATATTGCAGAGACATGGCTTAGCCACAGCCTGGGGGATGTTTCCAGAATGAGATTTTCACCCGGCAGATTAAGACTGTGTACCAGAACGAGACTCAAACTTGGAACCTTTGCCTTTTTGCGGGCAAGTGCTCTACCGACTGGTAGTCATGCTTGGGTAGCTCAGTTGGTAGAGCACTTGCCCACAAAAGACAAAGATCCTGAGTTTGAGTCTCGGTCCAGCACACAGTTTTAATCTGTCAGGAAGTTTTGTATCAGCACACACACTGCTGCAGAGTGAAAATCTCATTCTGGAAACATCCCCCAGGCTGTGGCTAAGCCATGTCTCCGCAATATCTTTTCTTCCAGGAGTGCTAGTACAGCATGGTTTGCAGAAGAGCTTCTGTGAAGTTTGGAAGGTTGGAGACGAGGTACTGGCAGAATTGAAGCTGTGAGGACAGGTTGTGAGTCACACTTGGCTAGCTCAGTTGGTAGAGCCCTTGCCCACGAAAGGCAAAGGTCCTGAATTCGAGACTCGGCCCAGCACACAGTATTAATGTCAGGAAGTTTCATATCAGCCCACATTCCATTGCAGAGTGAAAATCTCTTTCAAGACTGCATCATGCCTATGCTGCTGTGTGTCAGGCAACTGACACACACTGTTAGTTTGACATTTTATGCTGCACAAATTACATATAGCTGAATGATATATACCGTGGAAGCAAGGTTGGCAGTGGAAGCTCTGTGGATAATAGGGCAATTGATGCTGAAAGAAGTTCTGTTTAGATAGAGAAATCTGAAAATTCTCAGTACTTTAACTATGAGAGAGAAAAAGGTTGGAAACACTTGAAGTTTTGCTGCCCTGTTTGTGTGCCTCCAGCATGTTGTGCTGAGGAAAAGGACATCAGCACAGCATAGTGCGTTTACTAGAGTGACCTGAGCACATATTGGATTTCCCTGTAGTACTTATGGGAAGTGTTTCTCACCAAATCAGTGGTGTCAGTGGATGGTCCTGACTGAGCCTCCAAGTGGCTAGCAGTTTCCTGTTTGAATTCAAAAGCCTGAATATTTTAAGAGCCTTGTCTGTGGAAGTGTCTGAATGCTGTAAAGCCAGTATGCACACTTCCTTATCAGATGAAGTTTGGAGGAGAAAGTGTCAAATCATGGAGTTGGCATACAATTTGTGACAGGTTTCTTCTGAACAGGAAAAAATACAATGATGAAAAGACTGCAAATGACAGTGACCCAGTACTCAAAGGGTTCTGCAGCATCAGTAAAATTCCAGTCTAGCATATTCCATCCAGCACTGACACCGTACATTTTACAAAGTTAAGCAAAGGACAGAATGTTAGGTTTTGTCAATGGGGACAACATATGGAGCAACACCAATACACTATGCGAAGTCCACAAAAAAAGTGATCATTTTAAATCTGAATCAGTTACACTGTAAGCCATAAAATGATAGCTGAGGCACTGCAATTATGTTGCCCAGTTGTTAACACTGTCTAGAAACAATGGAAATGGCAGAACTAGCAAAGGCATCTTGTTTCTGGTAGACAATGCTGATAACTGGTGGTATAGTATGGTCAATTGCTTTTGCTGTTATTTCAGTAGTTGTTGTTGCTGTTCATGCTCTTGTAGAAGCCACTGCTTCATAAATTCTGGGTCCATGTTTCCTGCTACATCTATGCATCAGGAGTTTAAAAATACTCATCATCACTATTGAAGTATGCAATTATGAGCACAAAATATTGGGAAAAATACAATGACACAGAAGACATGCATGGCATCATTCATTGTGACATATTGCAGATCACTGCACTGCCGGTGGTGAAGGCTGTAAGTAAGGGTAAATCTCCATCAGCTGTAAGCACATCAGTTAGTGGTTCTTTATTAATGAAACCATAGCAATATAAATGATGAAATACACATTTTCAAAAAGTTATAATATAATACAAGCCCATTTAGTCAGAGTTACTGGTTCTTCCTATTATAATGCTTCTATACCTTAAGGACGCTGTTTCTAACCTCATGATGGAAGAAATTTCATGGACAGAATGTTACTGGTACAGGTTGTACAAAGTTTTAATTACCACCTCAAAAAAATCAAGTTGACCATGAAACTTGGTGATGGTGTTCTCCACACACTGTCCCTTCAATGTGATAAAATTTTGATGATTTTGGATGACTCAGTGGAGACCTTGCTAGCAGAAGTGTGCATTTTGGCTGTTTATGAAATTTTCTCCCTAAAAATCACTTTGTCATTATTCTGGAAATGCCTGGCATGCAACTGTTTATTCATCTGAGGTAAAAGGAAGAAGTCACTCAGGGCATGCAATAAAAATATGGAATCTAAGGCAAAATACTTTATCCCAAAGAAGCAGCATGTGTGACTATGTCTTGTACTGAATGAAATTCAGTGTTGTCCTGGAGAAAAAATACCTCCTTGGACAACATACAGCAACATTTAGTCTTCATAGTCTCCTGTACCTTCATTATAAGATTTTGATAGTGTGTTGCTGTGGTGGTTTGCCCCTTAAGAGCATATTGTAATAGAGCCACTCCACGGCAATCAAGAAAAACACTCAGTATCACCGTGTCTGATGAGGGCTGGGTTCCATCTTTTTCGGCAATGGTGAATCCACATTTACACAACGTGTTTGGGCCTTTATGTGGAGCTCGTAGTGGGACACCCAGTGCTCATCCATGATATTTAGACAGCTGAAGAAGTCTTCTGGAGTAGCATGACATAGCTGCAACATTTTCACTGCTGCATTGATTCAGCAGGCTTCACGAATGGGACTGAGCAGTCACAGTCCACAGCTCGTGGTCTCACAGTCGCGTTCTCGCTTCCCAAGCATGGGGTCCCGGATTCGATTCTCAGCAGGGTCAGGGATTGTCACCTGCCTCTAGATGACTGGGTGTTTGTGTTAGCCTCATCATTTCATCATCATTCATGAAAGTGGCAATATTGGACTGATCAAAGGTTGGGAATTTGTATGGGCGCTAATAACTGCTCAGTTGAGTGCCCCACAAACCTGAGCAGTCACAGGACCCATTGGGCACCTACCTTTGTCATGTTCAGAACGTTGTGTAAGATGTTGTAAACTTACCCATGATTGATTTTCACTTTTTTTACCAATTGTTATACGCCAGTCTTCAAGGACAAGGGGCTCCACTTTTCTTGTGATTATCTGTTCGCATAGGAATGCTGTGCTATTTTGTTCATCATTCAGACTTATTTTACCACAATGGAGATGTCTGCACCACCTAACCGATCACTCATATGATGGTGCATTGTTGCAATGTATTTTCACCAACTCAGCATGCAGTGTTGTTTCCCTCAAATGCAAAAAGTCAATTACCAGATATTAATTTTCTCCTTCAATGGTCTGTCCCTTTTTCTTTTGGCTCCTCCAGTCATGAGCTACAGCGCTGTGGCCAAGGGATTTCAATCTGTACTAGGGACTGCAGATATGTGCTTAAAAACAAATAGAGAACTAATTATGTAACTTTATTTTTCTGAGGAGATAATTAAACTTTTATGACTACCCTTAGTATAGTGACCTACATTTCCTGATCATCAGTTTGTACACCAACTTCTTATGTTAAATATTTATCTCCTCTGTATTGGCTCTTAAAGTGAGGGCAATACTGTGTAACAGATCATCCTCTTCTAGCATTACTTTTCCTCAACAGAATTAGTTGGTAGCAGTAATATTTCTCATATTTTGGACAGGTCAATACTCTCTCAACAGTTTTTATGAAAAATTTCATTTAATTTTACACACAATGTGTTATATTTCCAGCTAAAATTTAGAATAGGAATTATTATTTTCGATGTTATGATCGATAAATACTAGTTCTGAATGTACACTTAAAATTATTATTTTTTTTAGAAACATTTGAAATTGCAAATTATTTGACACACTTAAAATTTCTGTTATTAATTACATAATCTAGTGCTGTTTATTATGTTTCTTTCTGGATTCATTTATGAAATAATAATCGAAACTAATAGAAATTCGTTTGTCAAGAAAAACTGTAAATCCTTTGGAATATTGTTATTACCACAGAGTGAAGTAGTAGTAAGCATGCCTCAGATGTAATCAGATGTATTTCTGTATTTTGGGCAAACAATGTAATCTTCACTTTGTTAATGTGAAAATTGAAAAGACTGTGTGACAAAATAAATTAACACGAAAACAAAAATTCTGCAATGACAGTCTTCAAAATTATTTACTCAGTTCAACCATGAGGATCTAAAATGCGAGAACTTCAGCTTCAAGAATCAGACTCCTAGACAAGAAGAACTGTTTATTGTAACCTTACTCCTCTCTAATCTTCAGAAAAGACTTTGCTCTTTGTGGACAATAGCTGCAACTAGGAAGGAGGGGTAGATTACGACTGTAAACTTAACAATTCTAAAATTGTGAAAATGTATCAACCATAAACAGCAATAACATCCTTTCCAAAGTTCACTGCTAAGTATCGTTTGGCCAGCTTCACTCAGTTCCACACAAACCATCTCAGTACACAGGTAATATCAGTGACAAATCATAGCAAACAGTTACAAAGAGTAGTCACTTATTTTCACTCTGTAATATCATGTAGAATCACATTCTTGGATGGGTGTGGCTTGTAATTAAAGGCTCTGAGGTGGAGATGCCCCAAAATATATATTAAAATAAATTTCTCAGTAATGTATAAGAGAACTTAAATTACCAGAACACATTTCGCATGTTTCCCACAGGGTTTTAAATAATGCTGGTCAGTGTTTTGGGAGCTGTTGATCTGTAATATCAAGTGATGTTTTCCAAAGAGGTAGTTGCTAGCCTTAAGGCTGTGTCTTGAAATGCTGCTTACCTCTATGTAGCAGAAATTTGGAGGTGTGGCTTCCTCATATAGGCATCCTGAAGGTTCTGGTGTTTCAGCCTAAAGGGCTCCTGCCAACCTGCACACAATTTTCACATTCCACATATTACATCCAAAGGGAATGAACAGAGTTCCTGAAAGTTCCCTATCAAATCCCTGTGTCTGTATATCTCTATTGTGCTTTGATGTATTGTTAATTGATGTTAAGTATTATTGTTTTGATAGTAATTTATGTGGTTTTTTGTTTCTGCCATTGGCTATTCTATTCACCATAGGAATAAGTTTGCAAATGTTTTGCCAGACTGCACTAGAGTACGGTAACATAAGTATCACCACCTAGCGAGAGTTCCACAAATGATTAGAGGAAAAAGTGAATGAAATATACCCCAGGGATGAAATCTGTCCCATTACTTTAGTTTCCTTGCTGGCTGACTGCAGGAAATTTGCATTATTATCAAGTTTCTTGTTGTGAGAATATTGTGCATAGACTTAGTGAGTTTTACTTTCTTGTGAATAATAGAAATGTACCACAACTTTGAAAACAGCACATTGTGAATTCAGTGTGCAACTTATAAGGAAAAATTATAGGACATATGATTAGGATGAAAGTGAAGGAACTTGGTGCATCCAGACCCAATGTAAAAACGAATCAAGAGCAACAACAGTGTAAATCCAACAAGGGTATAAACACAGTTTTAAGAGAGTAATGTATAATGCAGTTGAGTGGTTGTGCACACCATATCAATTAAAATGCATGTTTTGAATATAATAGAGGGAAACATTCCACGTGGGAAAAATATGTGGGAAAAATATGTCTAAAAAGACATTTTTAGACATATTTTTCCCACGTGGAATGTTTCCCTCTATTATATTCATATCATTAATTTCCCTCTCCTTCCCTCTTTCCTGATGAGGCAACAGTTTGTTGCGAAAGCTTGAATTTTGTGTGTATGTTTGTGTTTGTTTGTGTGTCTATCGACCTGCCAGCGCTTTTGTTTGGTAACTTTCTTTTTAGACAAAATGCATGTTTTGTAATACACAAGTATAAATATGACAAATATGGAGTGTAAATTGTGATGGCAGTTGCTTGGGATTGTTCATGTCAGCCAATCACAGCACAAGATCTGTGACATCATGGAAACATCACTGTTCTGCCACTCAAACTCATAAATGCTGTCATTTGAGTGCACAGCACATTAAACATGCTAAGCTTAGAAACGGAAATACCAAAAATATTAAGCATGCATCGAGGATAACATATACCCCATTAAAGATGTGTCCAAAACACATGTTTTAGCACAATTTGTTGTGGTAAACTGTTGGGAAATATGATGTTGATGGATAAATACTACCTATAGATTCTATCTTGGACTTGTGTTTTGATGATGAAAGGGAAAGCAGGTACAGTATGTAAACATTTGGCTAGGGTGTGATATGGCCTCCCTCCCCCTCCCCTCCTGAAATCTTAGATGTAGTGACAGACTGACCTGTGATGTAGCCCAAGGTATAGATTAGTTCAGATCAATAACTGTCACAGCCTTCCCCAGTATGAAAACTATGAGGCATACCTGTTCTTGGAAAGCTCTGCTTGTTCATAAAAGTTGTCATTGTTCAGAAATGAGATTAGAACCACTTGGAGAGTGAGTCCTTCAAATCTCTTGGCACGAACTGTTCAGGCTGAGAAAAATACTTATAACTGATTATGCAGCTTATTATAAAAAAATCAAATCCCTGTTCAAGAATCTAAAAACTCCACACTCACAACACCAGATGCAGGAAGAACATCTTCTACATTTTAAAAAATGTGATATGGCACAAACATTCAAAATCCAAGCAGCCAGTGGCAGCAAAGCAGGTCAAATGAATCCACACATGGTGCAGAAGATGTGTCTGTGGCAAATGAATGTGAATCCAAGCACCTTAAGATTGCAGTTCTGTAATTGCGTAGTGTTTCTTCAAAATGGGAACAGAAATGAGGTCCCATAGTAGATTGTTTGGTGCTTTTGTTTGTTTGGCACTACTATCTGAAGTTGAAAGAGAGTATTTAAGCACATCACTTGCAGAATTGATTACTGCAGGCAGTCAAAGAGTTGGATGAGAAGCACTGCACTGTCCAGAATTGAAAATGGTGACATGGCATGTGAATTTCAGCACATGAGGAACTTATAGTGTAGTATCCAGTTCAATACATATTTGGCACAATTCCCAGTCACTGCATGTCACCAGCTTGGAGTGGATATGGTGCAGGTATGATGTTACTGAGGTACAACATGAGGCAGCGTGATGATAATGCTTTGTTGCATGAATATTTACACATTAAAAGGTACACGTCCCTTCTGCTTGAAAGCTTAGAATGTGGTCAAGTCAGTTATTCCACTTATCGTATGTCAGTGATGTATATTGTAGTGGATGTTCCCACATGTGTATCCAATAATAAAATACATAAATAAATAAAATACACATTTTTTTCATCAAATGTAAGAATCATTTCATTCATTATTTCTAATTATTTATGCTGTAATGTCTCTGCCTTATATAATTAATCACTGACCTAAAATTTTTTATTTACTAATGAAAATAATCAATTACTGACAATATAATCTAAATGGATAGAACAATCTGTCTTTCCTTCTCATCCTGTCCAGTAAGTCTCCCCTGACTGAGTGACTTTTCTGAACTGTACCCTTTTTCCTAAACCTCTGCAGTTCTCCTCTTCCTTCCCCTCCAACTCCTCTGCCAGAAGATGGATCCACTGACCCTGGAAGCTTGTAAACGTTAAACCTTTTCTGTGTGTGTGTTCTCCTGCTGCCACTTTGTGAATAGATTTTTTTATTTACCCATCTACATTAAATTTTTATTTACTGCAATTTATATTACAGATCTGTGAATCACAATTCTCAGCTACACACTCGACAGCAGGAAGATAATACTGGAACTATTGCAGCAATAGCAGTTGGAGTTGGAGCAGCAGCCCTCGTTGGAGTAGGACTGCTGGCTCACATACTTGGAGACAACAGAAGAGCACGAGAATGAAGGCAAAGAAAGGCTACTGGTCTTATTCACTTGATAATTTTTTTTGTCCATTAAAGTAGCACATTAACACAAAGTTACAGCTATGTTTTACAGTAATCCTCTCCATTTTGTAATGCTTGTGACATCTTAATGCTCTGTGAAAGTTCTGGTTAATAACTCTATAAAGTATGCAAGTAGAGAGTGTAGAGCATCAAATTTTCTCACATGAAAGAACTATTGTAATAGTCCATGTACAAACAGCGAAATGTTATGTAAAATAAATGGAATTGATAAATAAAATTTATAATCCTTGTGTCCTTTTTTATGTTCTGACTTTCCAGCAGTACTTTTGGGAATAGATCAAAGTACAGGTAATAATCCAATGGAAGTCTTCAGATTCCATATGATATCATTTTGTAATGCTGGCCATGAAGAGTTTTCTTGATCATTTGTTACTGATTTGATTCCAAAATGTTATGGGTTTGTATAAGGTAACTAACAAGGAACTTGTTCAATTATTTCATGTCCAACTGGGAAAATTAAATTCCTTTCACAGCCAGTCGGTATATAACATCAATAAAATTTTCCAAAAAATATATATCATTTGGAACAAGTATTTAATCAAAGCACAAGAGTACTGATAGTTGAGAAGTTTCGCACCATGAGAGGTACTGTTGTTGGAGTGCATCAGTACATGTATAACATAGATGACAAATCAATTTATTTTTTTAAATTTTGTCCTCTATTTATATTGATCTCAAGCAATGTTCACAATAACCACACATATAAAAAAGGAATTAAGTGAAAAAATATTGTGGACTTCAGCATCTTGACATCCTAGTGGACTTCAGTATCTTGACATCCTAGAATAAAATACTGTGGCAACATTGAAACAGATGCCATGAGTTTCTAAAATGTTTAACAGGACATTTGTGTTTACAGTGAGTCAGAATATCTGGCTATTACTTACCTTCAGCTGGTGAACATTTTCTACTCCCAATGAATACATTTAAAAACTGGTAAAATTATTATATAAAATATTATTAATGGAAAAATAGATTTTTCCTGATGTCTCCCCCTTCATCTTTGCTTCCCATTGCCTCCCTCTTTATCTTTGTATCCTGTTGCCATTATAACAGATTGGACCTCTCATCCTGGAGTCTGAGTAACCTACCCCTTTTCTCGACTTTCCGAGACCTATTAATTTCTGCAAGGAAGGAACTAACAGTTTTGACAACTAGGAATATTTTTCTGTACTTTGAAGTGTATCTAACACCAGCACAGCAATTTTGCCTTCTAGAGGTAGTTTACTTGAGTGAATTCTCTTTTTTATACATTTATGTTTACGTAAGATACAGGTGCCTAGTGTCAACTGTTTCCAATTTCATTGCATGGTGATAAAAAGAATTTCCTTGAAGTGAAGTATATTAAATTCCCATGTTATTCTGTGATATTGTAAACAGTTCAGTAATATTCCATGTGAAATTCAAGTATGCTAGAACGATTGTTACTGGTGGACACTTTTAGCATGTACACACACCAAAAAATTTTGCATCACCTCGGTTCCCAGAACTCCTGAAGATAGATGTTGACTATGGATATTGTATCAGAGACACAATCCATTTGACTGTTCAGAGATGTCACTAGACCCACCCAAAGATGTAAACAACAATGCATGAGCAGCGCCTATTAGATGGAGGGGGTCCGACAACTGATCAGTTCCAGTCATTCCATTAGGAAGGAGGTACACGGCTCATGTTGTCTTTAGTTCAACCAGGCCTAGACAGTCAATACCACAGTTTGATTGTGTCTGCATTGTTACTTTGTGCCAGGAAGGGCTCTCAACAAGAGAAGTGTCCATGTGTCTCGGAGTGAACCAAAGCGATGTTGTTTTGACATGGAGGAGATACAGAGAGACAGAAACTGTCGATGACATGTCTCGCTCAGGCCACCCAAGGGCTACTACTGCAGTGGATGACCGCTACCTATGGATTATGGCTTGGAAGAACCTTGACAGCAATGTCACCATGCTGAATAACACTTTTCGTGCAGCCACAGGACATAGTATTACGAGTCAGACTGTGCACAATAGGCTACAGGATGCACAATTTCACTCCCAACATCCATGGTGAGGTCCATCTTTGCAACGACGACACCATGGCCCAACAACATGCTGAATGGGCTGCTCAGGATTGGCATCACATTCTCTTCACCAATGAGTGTCGCATATGCCTTCAACCAGACAATTGTCAGAGACATGTTTGGAGGCAACCTGGTCAGGCTGAACACCTTAGACACGCTGTCCAGCGAGTGCAGTGAGATGGAGGTTCCCTGCTGTTTTGCGGTGGCATTATGTGGGGCCGAAGTACACCACTGAGGCCATGGAAGGTGCTGTAATGGTTGTATGACATGCTAATGCCATCCATCCTTCGACCAATAGTGCAACAATATGGGCATCATATTGGCGAGGCATTCGTCTTCATGGATGACAATTTGCACCCACATCATGCACATCTTGTGAATGACTTCCTTCAGGATAATGACATATCTTGAATAGAGTGAACAGCATGTTCTCCAACATGAACCCTATTGAACATGGCTGGGATAGATTGTAAAGGGCTGTTTATAGACGACGTGACCCACTAACCACTCTAAGGGATCTATGCTGAATCACCATTGAGGAGTGGGACAATCTGGACCAGCAGTGCCTTGATGAACTTGTAGATAGTATGCTACGGCAAATACATGCATGCTTCAATGCAAGAGTATGTGCTACCGGTGCGTACAGCAATCTGGACAACCACCTCTGAAGGTCTCACTGTATGGTGGTACAACATAAAATGTGTGGTTTTCATGAGCAATAAAGAAATGATTTTTATGTTGATCTCTATTCCAATTTTCTGTACAGGTTCTGGAACTCTCAGAACCAAGGTGATGCAAAACTTTTTTTGATATTTTTACTTGATAACTTCATAATTGGCAGAATCCAGAATGAAATTTTCTCTCGGCTGTGGAGTGTTCACTGATACGAAACTTCATGGCAGATTAAAACTGTGAGCCAGGCCAATACTCGAAATCAGTACCTTTACCTTTTGTGGGAAAGTGCTCTACCAACTGAGCTACCCATGCACAACTTGTGACCTGTCCTCACAGCTTTAAGTCTACCAGTTCCTTCAGGAAAGGTATGGGTATTTAACTGGAGTGCCTTTGCCCATTTCACAGAATGGGTAGCGGCAGTAGTCCTGACAGATCACAATTTTGAACCTTTGATGCCCCTTGAGTCCAGTGACAAAGCCATAGTTCCACCTGAAAATACACTCTGCACGCCCAGACATGGGAGGCTGGGCTATAACATAATCTGGTGCCCGTGTACTGGAACTGCTGGACAAGATGTATGAGATCAAGCTGCATGTGGTGGCTATACCAATGTAGCATAACTGGAAGGAACTGATAAGTACCATGGAAGCTTGTTAGGATTGTTGCACTGTTGTTCGCTTCACTGTCATTGAATCAAAAACACTGTGATCAAACACTCTACATTAGCACTGGATGCCAAAAAAAATTGTGTGATGAACACCATTACCCTTGCAATACTGCTTAGACTCAAATGACATGAACTGCAATTTATTGTCTGGTATATATTATATGGTCTGTGGAGCTCATTCAGTACCAGAAACAGTGAATAGGACGCAAATCATAGTCTGAATGGTAGTTGTTGACATGTGGGTCGCATACAGAAAATTGGGGAGAACATCTGCCACCAAGAGCCACACAGCTCCCTCAAACAGTCGGTCATAATCAATGTGTACCAGACCTCAGTGGTGCTGTGCTCGGAACATGGAGAGGAATGCCAAAGAAACCATTCCTGATCATGAGCAAAAGTGTGCAAGTCCTGATGCTTTTTCAGTCTTGACATTTATGTGTGTCTAGTAAACATGATGCTGACACAGGACACCACCAAGTGCAATTGGCGGTGCAACTAGAGGGTATGGGGATGGAATGTGGGTGAAATAATGACCCTACATTCTACTTATTCTGCATTCAATAACAGTACACTATACCTTGCAATCTGGCAATGGTACAGGAAAAAATATTAGTGGAAATTCAGGGTCAGCTGCATTAGACAGTGCTCTGGCTGCCCATATTGTATTGATAAAAGTGCATGTGAAGCAGCAGATCTTGTGCTACTTTTTGGGATGTGATAGGGGACTCATTCAATGTATGGTGAATAGAGTCATCATTCAGAAAGCATATTGCTTCCTGTGAATTGAATTTCGAAGCTTATGCCAGGGGTAGGTGGAAGCAGGGCTCCAAGATATCAGTACATCACTGGCCGCGGTAGATGTACAAAACTTTCACCTAAAGTTTCTACCCTGTCTGTGGGAGACATCTTCAAAGGTAAAATGGCTAACTGCGACCAGAACTTGAGGGAGCACCGATTATATAGGCAGTGTAGAGGGCACCACAGCCTATCACGTGATGTCAGCTGCGAGATTATCGTTGATGTTGCCAACATTCTCATTAGGTTGCAATGTTGACATCCAAATTTAGTCTAATTTAACACCTTCCTCTTTTTTGTTAAAATTACTATGGTGTTTATAGATTTCAATTGCCTCTCTGTACATACACACATTATAATGCAATGGCTGCCTGCTGTGGCCGAGTGGTTCTAGGCACTTCAGTCCTGAACCATGCGGCTGCTACCGTCGCAGGTTCAAATCTTGCCTTGGGCATGGATGTGTGTTATGTCCTTAAGTTAATTAGGTTTACTTAGTTCTAAGTCTAGGGGACTGTTGACCTCAGATGTTAAGTCCCACAGTGCTTGGAGCCATTTTTTTTTTTATAATGCAATATTTTGGATATGACACTCGTCTCAGTAAATTTTATTTCGTGATCACACTCTTGCTAAAGATGTTCCACTATGGCAGATATATCCACATGTTCTAGGCAGCAATTCCTCTTGTGTTCAATGAGATGGGTGTTAACACTTCTTTTTGTGGTACCAATATAAACCACACAACGACAAGGAATTTTATATACACTACGTGTAGCCAAAGGATGTTGTATATCTTTTGCTGATCTCAAACATTCTTTTATCTTACTGGTGGGTCTGAAGGTAGTTTCCACACCATACTTGCTCAACACTTTCCCAATATGATGCTTAATCATACTGGGAGATGAAGAAGCTTGCACAGGGTAGAGTAGCATGGAGAGCTGCATCAAACCAGTCTCAGGACTGAAGACCACAACAACAACAATGTTCCAATATATCATACTGTCCTCCTTGTGTTTCATGGAGTAGAACAAACTACTTTACAAGAGATCAGACAGTTCTGTTTGTGTTTCGCACCATATAGCTGTCTACAGCACATGTGCACCAGGTGTATCCTAAGTGGATGGTGTAATAGGTCTATGTGAACCACCCTGTACTTACAGATATGCACACTTGGGACGCTGGTGCAAAGGCCTACGGTTTAGGCACGTTGTGTAATATGGGCTTTATGCTTCCATGGCATGCGAGGCTAGTAGTCCTGGTGCCACCTCCCTAGGTTTCTCTTACATTAAATTGACCCGTGTGCAGTGAATGTGGATGAAACCCAACTTTGTGCAAGTCCTGATGTAATGCTTTCAAGTGAGGGCATCATTACTTCCTTGCACAAACTGTTGCTTTCAAGGAGTTGTGAAACAGAACAACATGAAATTTTGAAGAAAGGATGTCCAACACCAGTGCTACACCTTCTTCAGAAAGATAAGTTCAAAATACCTGCACCCCAAAGTTAATGCTATGAATAGCACAAATCATTATAAGCTAGCCCTACAAAAGGAAAATTATTCTGAAGGGGATGTTTCTCTTAAGCACAAGAAATGTGTATGGTTCATTGAAGATTTCAAAGATCTGAAGAATATGTCTAGAACAGGGGTTGACAAGTAATTTTACATGGGGTCCAGATACTTTTGAAAATTCTTGTTGGAGTCCAGAAAAATATCTCATATTCATTTCAATTTTTTATTTGCACTTACAAAGTAATATGAAATACAACAGATAGGCCTATTTGTATTCAAAAACCCAGAAAAAGGTCATATTCCTTACTAACGTTTTTTTAGTTTTCACTCTCAAACAGCACTGAAGCGTCAAGTAACTGGTATAGGCCTGCGTATTCAAATACAAGGATATGTGGCCGCATGGGATAGCTGTGCAGTCTAAGGGGTCTTGCCATGGTTCACACGGCTCCCCCTGTTGGATGTTTGAATCCTTCTTCAGGCATGGGTGAGTGTGTGTGTTGTACTTAGCGTAAGTTACTTTAAGCTAGATTAAGTAGTGTGTAAGCCTAGGGCCCAATGACCTCAGCAGTTTGGTCCCATAGGACCTAACCATGAATTTCCAATTTTTTTACAGAGATATGTTAACAGGCAGGATCACAGCACTGCAGTCAGCAACACCTGTATAACACAAGTGTCTGGCGCAGTTGTTAGAATGGTTACTGCTGATACAATGGCAGGTTATCAAGATTTAAGTGAGTTTGAACGTGGTGTTATAGTCGACACACGAGCAGTGGGACACAGCATCTCCAAGGTAGTGATGAAGTGGGGATTTTCCCACCAACAATTTCAAGAGTGTACCATAAATATCGGAAATCCAGTAAATCATCAAGTCTCTGACATCGCTGCAGCCGTAAATAGATCCTACAAGAACAGGACCAACGACAATTGATCATTCAGCGTGACAGAAGTGCAACCCTTCTGAAAATTGATGCAGATTTCAATGCTGCGCCATCAACAAGTGTCAGAATGTGAACCATTCAACAAAACATCATCTATATGGGCTTTCAGAGCCGAAGGCCCACTTGTGTACCATTGATAACTGTGAAACATGTTGCCTGGTCAGACGAGTCTCGTTTCAAATTTTGTCACATGGATGGACTTGTACTGGTATGGACACAACCTCATGAATCCATGGACCCTGCATGTCAGAAGGGGACTATTCAAGTGGGTGAAGTCTCTGTAAAGGTGTGGAGTGTGTGCAGTTGGAGTGATATTGGACCCCTGATACGTCTAGATACGATTCTGGCAGGTAACACATACGTAAGCATCCTGTCTGTTCACCTGCACCCGTTCATGCCCATTGTGCATTCTGACGGGCTTGGGCAATTCCAGCAGGTCAGTGTGACACCCCACATGTCCAGAGTTGCTACAGAGTGGCTCCAGAAACACTCTTCTGAGTTTAAATAGTTTCGCTGGCCACCAAACTCCCCAGACATGAACATTATTGAGCATATCTGGGATGCCTTGCAACGTGCTGTTCAGAGGAGATCTGCAGCACCTCAGGCTCTTACGTGTTTATGGACAGCCCTACAGGATTCATGGTGTCAGTTCCATTCACCACTACTTCAGACATTAGTAGAGTCCATGCCACGTCGTGTTGCGGCACTTCTGAGTGCTCGCGGGGACCCTACACAATATTAGGCAGGTGTACCAGTTTCTTTGGCTCTTCAATGTATATAACAAATTCTAAAATCCTTAATTCATCTTCTTGAAATGTGGTCAAACAATATTCCTTTGATAAAATATACTGCCATTTCAAGCTGCATCGAGTGGTTAACAGTCCATGAGGTTTCGCCAGAGATCTCCCCTGCTATTGTCAAATGATTAACTGTCATGTGGATGCTGCTGCCACGCTTATATAGCCATGCAGTCACTAGTGACGTCACCTGTTCTCAGTCTTACATCATACGTGCTAACTAACATTTTTGTGGCGCGGCCTTTGTACCCGCTTCAACTTCCCTGTCACAGTCCATACACAGCTGCAATCAACAGTTTTTATCGAGATTGTTGTCCAATGTTTTGCTCTCTATTGCTTCATTTATTATGTTATCTCAGAAGCCGTTGGTCCATTTAACAATACAAATTTTGTCGAATGCAGTTCGGTGTCTGTTTTTCAGTGTATGCTCCGCTACAGTTGACTTTTCAGGACAGCGTAGGTGGAAACAACTTTCATGTTCTATACGGCACTGTTCAATAGTGCGGACTGTCTGACTAACATAAAACTGCCCATACCCACACAGTATTAGTATATTCCAGGAGTTCTGAGGCCTAAGTCGACTTCCACAGGCTTCATTAGTTGCCATATCTTAGCAGGGGACCTGAAGACTGTGTCGATTTTATCTTTCTTCAGGAGCCAGCTAATCTTCCCTGTTATTCAGCCATAAAATGATAAAAACACAACTTCTTCATGTCTTCTTCGGAGGTCTTCTGCTCTCGCAGCTTAAATGAAACTACTTGCAAAATTTATCTGTTGTTGTAACCGTTTTCCTGCAGTGACGCAGGTTGGACATAGTGCGCACCATATAAAGAATACGGCAGACTTCAGCGAGGGAATTAAATGTCTTCACCTTGGTGAAAAGGAGCTTATAGTTAGTTTTGATGTTGTTTTCCTATTCACGTGTCTGCCCAGTACAGACTCTATAGACTTGCTGTCCTGTCCCTTTGACAACACCATTGTGAATTTATTTAAACATACCCTGACATCGTCATGCTTTTTACATATTGGAGAATATTTCAACTAGATGGACGGCGTCGCAATGGGGAGCCCATTAGCTCCAGTTGGAACAATTTCAGAACATTCCCTTGGACACGGCTCCTACAAAGCCGAGTTGTGTTTATCGCTACATCGACGATTTTTTCGTCATATGGCCTCATGGATATGAAAAGTTGGAAGAGTTCCTGGAACACATCAACAACATCCATGACCACATAAAGTTCACTATGGAAGTAGAGAAGAATGGTTCCTTACTGTTCCTGGACATCCTAATAGATTTCCCAGTCACGGTGTTCACTGCAAGCCTACCCATATGGATCGGTAGGCACTCCATCAGCTACCCCATCCAGCACAGACACGGTCTGTACTGAGAACTTTGGTACATCGAGCTGAAACCGACTCAGACACCGAAAATCTGCCAAGAGAACTGAATCACTAACATGGAATTTTCAAGGAACACAGTAACAACAACAGACAAATTTCGCATGCAGCTTCATCTATGCCGGGAAAACAGGAGGTCTCTGAAGAAGTCATAAAGAAGATTGTGTTTTTACTGTTCTGTGGCTCAATAACAGGGAAGATTTGCCAGTTTCTGAAGAAACATAAAATCGACACAGTCTTCAGGCCTCCAGCAAAGATCTGACAACTAATCAGGTCCATGAAAGATCATCTAGTATATACAAAATACCGTGTGGGTGTGGGCAGTTTTATGTTGGTCAGACTGTCCGCACTATTGAACAGTGCTGCATAGAACGTGAAAGGTGTTTCTACCCACGTTATACCAAAAAATTAGTTTTGTAGGAGCATGCACAGGAAATCGAACACCAAATTGTATTTGATGATACTTCTGTTATTAAATGGACCAATGACTTCTGGGGTGCCATAAATGAAACTATAAAGATCAAAATATCAAACAACACCATCCATAAAGATGATGAATTGCAGCTGAGTGTGGCCTGGGACCCTGTGTTTGGGGATTTGAAGTGAGTGCAGCAGTTGCGCCACCAAAAATTTGCCATATATGGTGTGGGACTGGGCACCAGTGACGTCACTGGTGATGGTATGGCTATATAAGTACAGTGGCTGCATTCACAAGTCATGCAACCTCTTGACAATGGCAGAAGAAATCTCTGCTGAAAGCTTGTGTGCAGTCAGACACTTGGCATGGCTTAAAAAATGAGAACATTAACAGTTTTATAATTGTTTACCATTTATATCTCTAGACCTGTATTTCCACTGCTCACCAACATAAATACCTGGATGAGGAATGGATTGAAGGATGTACTGGGGCCATAGAATATTTGAGGCCCTATAATTATTGTTAATGGTTACTTCACTGACTTTTGTAGTAACCTCACATATATTGTCAGATGAAGAGGTTTTTACCAACGCATTCTATGTTGTTTCGTACATACGTCACTGTTCCATGTGATCAGTGGAGACTGGCATTGAACAGGTCATACCCTTGTATCTTTCCCCTCCAATTAAGCTGTTCTTTTTTGCCTACATACGCTTCCTGAATTACGACAACGTCAATATTGTTCTCATTAAGGAAGTCTTGCAGGTATTAGCATTTCGCTGTCCTAATGCCTTCTATATTTACTTGACAAATCCGTACACAAGGTACGATCTTCCTGGCCAGGTTGTCCTGAAAATGACTGATTTAATTGTCCCCATGAGATTTGCTGTCTTGGTTAGGAGATCTTCAAGATTGTTTGACTGCCAATTTTGTTAGTTCATTTAGCATTACCCAGGGTGCACCATGAGGAGGCAAACTAGCTTTACAACCCATATATATATACAGGGTGGTCCTTTGATAGTGACCAGGCCAAATATCTCACGAAATAAGCATCAAACAAAAAACGAAAACTCGTCCAGCTTGAAGGGGGAAACCAGATGGCGCTATGGTTGGCCCACTAGATGGCACTGCCATAGGTCAAACGGACATCAACTGTTTTTTTTTTTTTTAAGTAGGAACCCCAATTTTTTATTACATATTCGTGTAGTACATAAAGAAATATGAGTGTTTTAGTTGGACCATTTTTTTCGCTTTGTGATAGATGGCACTGTAATAGTCCCAAACATATAAGTATATGGCATCACGTAACATTCTGCCAGTGCGGACGGCATTTGCTTCACGATACATTACTCTTGTTAAAATGGACACTTTACCAATTGCTGAAAAGGTCGATATCGTGTTGATGTATAGCTATTGTGATCAAAATGCCCAACGGGCATGTGCTATGTATGCTGCTTGGTGCCCTGGACATTGCAACAAAAGTAATAAGAAAGAAGTGTAACTTAAATTTGGAGTGCTAATTACTTTTTTTACGTCACCATTGTCCTAACTTGCAAAAGTTTAATCTTCAAGAATGGTTTATGAAATACATCTATAAAACTTTTGAATATCACAGAATAACACCTAGGCCTCTTTGTATCCAAGCTTGGAATCATCACCACCTAAATTTTCAATGATTGAGCCATGAGTTCACAACGAGACCAGTGTGGGAAACACGAAAAGATGAATGCCTAGTTTATCCATTATTTCATGAAATGACTTTATTAACTGTGCTCCAATGACACCTGCCACATAATATAACATTGTTGTTGCCTGAAAATGCAATATTTTGTAGTGTGAGCAACACTACAATCATAATTAATTTTTGACCTTTGTTGTGGTAGGGTTGTTAGAACGTGGGTGCTCTTGCCGGGATAGGCAAATATTCAATAATTAACTGTAGATGTGTTTCAGGAAAAGTACGTAGTGAATCTGTTATGAAAAATATTGACAAAAACCTGACAATCAAATATTAAGGGGACACAACCATATGACGAAAAATGGACGCAATAAACAATGGGACGAGAAAGGATTTAAAATAAACACTACGGCTGGATTCCGATGGAGAAGACTTCAGCTATAAGTTAAGTTAAAATTCTAACGAATTTTGTAATTGGGTATTGTCATTTTTACTGGTTCATTTTTTGTTAATAGTTTATAATGGACAAAATTAATGAAGGGGAAGAAATAGTGGGGGGGGGGGGGGGGGAGGGGGGGGGGATCAAAAACTTGATAAAATAGATTTAATACTGAAACTCCTGAATAAGCAGAGTGAATATATAAATAATTTAAAATCTGAAATGAGGGCTGAAATTGATGAAAGGTTAGGGGAGAATTTGAATAAGCAATTAAATGTAATAAAAACTGAGTTAACTGAGGTCAAAAATACACTGGAAGATAACTTAAAGGTGATAGAATCGAGGGTAGGCAATGTGGAGAAAAAAGTAATTGTTTTTGAAAATGAATTCGTTGCTGAAAATAGTAAGAGTCAGGGAAATTCAGGAACTTCAAAATGAAAATGAATCACTAGATGAAAAATTAGATGACTTGAAAACAAACAATGCTAATGCAATCAGTAGTGTTGCGAAAAAGGTTGACAGTTTAGAATCAAATCTTACCAATAAAATAGACACATTAAAAACTAAAATAAATCAAGTTGAAGAATATGTTGTTAACAAAAATTTTTACAGTCATGGACCAGTATGGTGGAACCTGTTAGTGAAAAGTTTTGCTTGTGATAATTTGCACCCAGTTGATTTTTTGCACCATTGCAAGGACAATTTTGTGCCAGGAATGACTGATAATTCAAAAATTAAATTTGTCAAAAAATTTCTTGAAGGGGAGGCCCTATCCTGGGCTAATCGAAATTTTGATCAGTGGGAAACCTTTGCAAATTTTGAGAAAAGCTTCTTAACCAAATTTTGGTCAGAATCTGAACAGGGGAGGATTAAATCTGAATTTTTAAATGGACCTATTTTCAGAGGGAGAGCGGGCACCATGAAACCATTTTAAGATCAATTGAGAAAATTAATACATTTAGATAAACCTTTTGATGAAATTACACAAATAGATGCGCTGAAAAGAAGGCTACCTGAAAAATTGCAAGGGGTTTAGTTCTTGGGTCTGATCATTCTTTGGAAAAATTTTTAAAATATGTAGATAAATTGGATAGGGCATTAGAAAGAGGGAATATGCAAAATTTTAAAATGGTGAATACCAACAGGGAGGGGGGTATTCAAACAGGTGTGGAGAGAGTAGAGAATACAGAGACAATAGACATGAACAACACAGGGGAACCAATAGGGATCATAATGGTCATGACAGAGACAGGGATAGAAATTTTTGGAAATAGAAACAGGGGGGAACAAAATAGGATATCAAACAACAGAGAAAACAGGCAGGAAAACTCCGGGCCGCCTCAATGAACGTCCGCAGATTTGGGGCGAGAAAATTTAATCACAATAGGATCTACAATAATAACTGGTAATTTAGAGACAGAGGAAGAAGGAGAAATGTAACTTATTATTATAATAAAGCCAGTGAAAGACAAAACAAATACAAACCACAAATAACAGACACTCATGTTCAACACCAAATTAATACTTGAAATTTTGGTCAGAAATTTTGGGATACAATAAGAGAAAATAATCATGTTGAAAGCAATAAGGTAACTACTTCTGAGAACAAGCCAGATGAGGGTATTGCAATTGTGCCAGAATTTTATAATTGGGTAGAGAATGATAATGTATGTAAGTCTGAAGTATCTGACAAACATTACAGCTCTGATTTGAATGAGTTATTTAATGAAAAAGAAAAGTAATGTGAAGAGAGAGAGATGGAACTTAATGTGACTGTGGATAGGATGCATGATGAGGAAAGTTTTGATTTTGATGAAAATATAGAAGCTAATGATGTTGTTGAGAGTTGTACGGAGGTAAGTAATGGTGAGATTAATGCTGTGGGTGAGTATCAGGTATTCGTCGAGATTATTTCAAGTGAAGTAGTGAAGCTATGTGATAATGAAGTTGATAATTGTGAGCATTGTGATGAGGTAAGTGTGGTTAGTAATGAGGAAGTGGACACTCACGCATCTGAAGAACAGATAAAGTTAAGTCAGTGTAACCAATCTAATGTAGCAGAGGACTGTAATGTTGTGCCAGCTAATAGTATGAAGGATTTAAACCCACATACAAGTTCTGAAGGAAAGGTGAAAAATTTTTAAAAATATTATGGAACAGTTGCAATTACAAAACAGATAGGGAAGAGTTTTGGAACTATTTAGCTAAAATTTGTAGAAGGTTATATCCTCACTGGTGGTAAAGTGTAAAATGTAATGAATATCTGTTGTATGCTCAACCAGTTGTATCCATAGATGATGTTAATGAAAGTGTCAATGTGTGTGTGAAGCTATTAAAAATTGATCAGGAAAATAATGAAGGTAATTTTAGAGAAATTGAAAATGATCTGTTACATGTACCATTAAAAGAAAAAGGAGAAGAATGTGAATTAGGGTGTCCATACATTAAAGCTATAGTAAACAATTGGGAGGGTTAATGTCTCATTGATACAGGGAGTCCTATTTCAGAAATTTCAGAAAAATTCGGAAATAAAATTAAAGACAGTGTTGATTTTGTTGAGGCACCTGTGATGGGAGTAAAGATAAGAGGAGCTACAGGCAAGCACAGTAAAGTCATCAAAAGTCAAGTATTTTTATCATTTGAAATAGAAGATGTAAAATTTGAGCAGGGTTGTCTTGTTATTCCAAGTTTAGAAGAGAACATATTGTTTGGCACGGACTGGGTGTTAAAGGTAAGTGCTGCATTTAGCTGGAGTGAGATGAAGTTAATTGTGTGTGAACCCAAAAGCAATATTACTGTGTGTACATAACTGTTTATTATGCACTGTGGAGAAGGTTGCAATCATGTCAGGAAAATCATAGACTATGAAGAGAATTAGTACTGTTATGATGACAAGTTTGAGCTAAATTTTTCTGGTCAAAATTATGAAAACCTAGTTAAAAGCAAAGTAGAGGAAGCAATTAATTTGGACAGTGATCAAAAGAGACAGTTGGAAAATTTATTGTGGGAATTTCAAGATGTTTTCAATGAAAAATCTGGAAGAGTCAGGAATTATCAATGCACTTTACACCTTAAAAATCATGAACCTTTTTTTCTGAAGCGTTGTAGTATTCATTTTGCAAAAAGAAAAGAAGTAGAGAGTGAGATACAAAAAATGGAAGCATGGGGTGTAATCGAAAGAAGTTACAGTGTTTATAATAATCCTTTGGTGGTGGTTTCCAAATGTGGAGGGGGTGTTAGACTTGTACTTGATTCTAGGCATCTTAACAAATTTTTGAAAAAAGAAAATGGTCATCTAGAAAACATAGATAACTGTTACATAAATTTGAACGTGTGAAATTCATGACCAGCTTAGACTTAACTTCAGGCTTTCACCAAATTTCTTTAGAAATAAATTGTAGAAAATACACTGCATTTTTGTATGGTGGAAAAAGTTATCATTACTGTGTTGTACCATTTGGACTAACTGTTTCTGTTGCTGAGTTTATTAGAGCATTAGATCTTGTTTTGGGGGATGAACTACTGTCTAAACTTAAAGTATATGTAGATGATATTTTGATTTCTGGAAAAAACATGGGAAGAACATTTTGAATTGCTAACACAGGTGTGTACCAAATTAAGGGAAGGGGGTATGACCTTAAAGTTAGAAAAATGTAAATATGGGGTAAGTGAATTGAAATTTCTGGGACACATTATTTCGGAAAAGGGGATTGAACCTGACAGAAAAAATTGAAGCTATAGAGAATTGAAATCTTGTTTTGGTCTTGCTGGATTTTACAGAAAGTATGTCAGTACTCAAGCTATGAATCCTTCTTGTTTATGTGATCTATTAAAGAAAAATACTGTCTGGGATTGGTCATCTGATTGTCAAAAAGCATTTGCTGAGATAAAGAAACAACTTTCACAGAGCAGAATTCTATATAGACCTGACATGTCTTTACCCTTCTGTTTGATGACTGACAGCAGTGATACAGGATTAGGTACACACTTATTTCAGGAAAAAGTCTTAAAGAGATCATATTGAGCACCATTCCATTGCATTTGCTAGCAGAGTATTACAAAAGTATGAAAAAGACTTACAGTGTGACTGAAAAAGAACTTTTGACTATACATTGGGCTTTCAACAAATTTCAAAATTATCTTCTTGGACACAAAGTGATTGTTTACTCTGACCATAAAGCAGTAAGTTATTTACAGGAGTGTAGGCTTTATCATAGCAGAATCACCAGATGGGCATTATTCTTACAACAATTTGATTATGAAATTAAATATATTAAGGGGAAGGAAAATGTTATTGCTGATGCACTTTCTAGGTCACCTATTGGGCTAAATTTTGATAATGAAACAGGTATTGATGACAAAAATTTCAAAATTATATATTTGAAGGGGATAAAAGAGGAAGGAGAAATTTTAAAAACTTGTAATGACATTAGGAGACACCAAAATCATGATGAAAATTGGAAATTGGTAAAAAGGTATTTGGGAGTTAAGCAAAAGGTAGGTGATTATTATAAGATACACAAAGGGATCCTGTTCAGAAGGTTAAGACCTGATTTGGATGACTGGAAATTATGTTGGCCTGAGCAGCACATAGACACATTAGTTAAGTATATACATGAGAGCTTTGGGCATTGTGGTTCTGCCAAATGTATACAAAAGATCCAGGAAAACATCTACTTTTATAATATTGCCAGAAGAGTGAAGAAAAAACTAGCAGCCTGTGAATGATGCCAAAGAGTAAAGGCGAGCAATCAAACATGCAGAGGATGATGCAAAATATTTTGCCCAGCAAAAATTTAGAGCTGACAGCTTGCGACATTTGCGGACCCCTCCCCAAGTCAAAAGGAGGTTACAGTTATATCTTTGTCATTGTTGACATATTCTCAAAATTCGTTAAATTGTATCCATTAACGAAAGCCACAAGTAAACAGATTACATCTAAATTAACCAGTGATTATTTCAATAAGGTAGGTACTCCACAAGCAATCTTGTCAGACAGTGGCTCATAATTTACATCAAAAGTATGGAAAGATTTTGTTGAAAGTGCAAACATAAAACATATTTTGATTTCAGTTTATCACCTGTCCAGTAATCCAGCAGAGAGGTACATGAGAGAGATAGGGAGGTTGTGCAGAACATATTGTAGTAAGAACCATATAAATTGGATTGAATATGTAAATGATTTCGAAGACATAATGAACAGTTTGTAACATACATCCACTGGCTTTTCACCATTTGAAATTATGTTTAACAAAAGACCTACTAGCTTTATTACTGAACACACAGATTTTCCAGTTTGTCAAATTTTGTCACCTCAGGAGAGAGAACAAATTGTAAAAGACACCATGTAAAAAAAAGCAGATTACAGAAAGAAAAAACACGATGCAAAAGGCCGGTTTTCACACTTTAATATTGGTTATTTGGTTTTGGTTAAAATGAGAGAAAAATCTAAACTTATGACTTCAGAATTAAAGAAATTTTTTGACATTTATATAGGACCATTTGAGGTGAAAGAGAATCCTCACCCAAATGCTTACAGATTGATCTATCCAAAGTCTAGGAAATTATTTGGTTTGAGGAATGTAACTGAATTGAAACCTTACAAGTCTGATACCTAGAATGAAATTTGCAAATCTCAATAACCTGGAATACAAGGATTTTTTTAAAAGTAATGTTAGAAAATGAGAAATTTAATATAGAATTTTTATTGAATATGAATAATAATTGTTGTTGTTGTTGTGATCTTCCGTCCTGAGACAGGTTTGATGCAGCTCTCCATGCTACTCTATCCTGTGCAAGCTTCTTCATCTCCCAGTACCTACTGCAACTTACATCATTCTGAATCTGTTTAGTGTATTCATCTCTTGGACTCCCTCTACAATTTTTACCCTCCACGCTGCCCTCCAATACTAAACTTGTGATCCCTTGATGCCTCAGAACATGTCCTACCAACCAATCCCTTCTTCTAGTCAAGTTGTGCCACAAACTTCTCTTCTCCCTAATCCTATTCAAGCCTCCTCATTAGTTATATGATCTACCCATCTAATCTTCAGCATTCGTCTGTAGCACCACATTTCGAAAGCTTTTATTCTCTTCTTGTCCAAACTAGTTTTCGTCCATGTTTCACTTCCATACATGGCTACACTCCTGTTAGACTATTATCTTTCATATTGTGTCTTTTATGTCATTCTACTAGTGTTTGATCATTCTTGGTGACACAATATAACACTGAATATTTGTGTAGGAACTTATACTGAACTGAAGAGTAAAGCCTATGTAATAATTTCAGGTCAACTACCTGTGTAGATAAAGAACCCACCAGCTAAAAGGAACTATGTAAAGGAAATACCTATGGACCTGCTATTAGAGTAAAAACTTAACTAGGAGAACAGGAACTACAGTGGTGAAATGGACAGTGAGTTATATATATATATATATATATATATATATATATATATATATATATATATATATATATATATATATATAAAAAACAAAGATGATGTGACTTACCAAATGAAAGTGCTGGCAGGTCGACATATATATATATGATGCACTGAAAATAACAATTGGACTCTTGTTTGAAAAAATTTTAATACTTTCCTTATTATATTGCCAGGAGACATATTCTGTGCTCATGTACATAGTTGTCACTAAGATTCAAAAATTTTATGAGTTTTTCTTTCCATACAATATGTTACAGATTAACAGATTACATTTTGATATTTATGTGTACTGTTGTAAAGAGAGTGAAGGGAGGCCTGTTGTCAAAATTAGTAATTTTTGGAAGTTTGATAAGATATAGTTAAAGCAACTTTTAATCTATTACATTTCATTTCTTTAATATTATACCATGAGGATCAATAATCTCTATGTACTGTTTCAGAGGTACTATTATTTTATATAATGATTACTGTAACTTACTACCTTATTATCTTGCTGTTTGGGACACCCAATCCCATGCACCTTGTGCATGGAATTGTGTGTGGGGGGGGAGGGGGGGGGGGGGGGAGTTTGTAATGGTACTTGAATTACGTAACCATTACAGCACCTCACTTCAACCTCTCGATACCAGCAATATTCTACTGTGTTTCCGTAAAATAGTTAACATATTTCTGTGACAACATTTAGATTTGATTTCATTAATGTAGAGGTACTGCAGTACATCAATATGTATATATTGCAATGATATTATTCTTATGTGTATTCTCTTTTGCCACTATGATCTTTGACGTACTTGTAAGTCTGATTTTTGGGCGCGTAAGCAGTTATTAGAGTCAAGTCTTGGTCGTCATGTTGAAAGGACGCAAATTGTAGTCAGTTTATGAATTGTGAACTTTAATAGTGAGGAAGATATTTTCAAGTATGTTTTATTTTGGGAAGTGCTGTTGCAACAAAAGTAATAAAAAAGAAGTGTAACTTAAATTTGGAGTGCTGATTACTTTTTTACGTCACCATTGTCCTAACTTGCAAAAGTTTAATCTTCAAGAATGGTTTATGAAACACATCTATAAAACTTTTGAATATCACAGAATAACACCTAGGCCTCTTTGCATCCGAGCTTGGAATCATCACCACGTAGATTTTCGATGATTGAGCCATGAGTTCACAATCAGACTAGCGTGGGAAACACGAAAAGATGAGTGCCTAGTTTATCCATTATTTCATGAAATGACTTTATTAACTGTGCTCTAATGACACCTGCCACATAATATAACTTTGTTGTTGCCTGAAAATGCAATATCTAGTATTGTGAGCAACACTACAATCATAATTAATTTTTGACCTTTGTTGTGGTAGGGTTGTTAGAGCAGGTAGTCATGCTGTAACAGCATGGGTTCTCAGAAATGATCAGTTCACAAAGGTACATGTATCACAATGGAAAAACCAAAATAAAATGTTCAATCGTGTCTACGTTCTGTATTTTAATTTAAAAAACCTACCTGTTACCAACTGTTCATCTAAAATTGTGAGCCATATGTTTGCGACTATTACAGCGCCATCTATCACAAACGAACAAATGGACCATCCATCCTATATATATATATATATATATATATATATATATATATATATATACTAGAGGGAAATGTTCCACGTGGTAAAAATATATCTAAATACAAAGATGATGTGACTTACCAAACGAAAGTGCCAGCAGGTCGATAGACACACAAACATACACACAAATTTCAAGCTTTCGCAACCAACGGTTGCTTCATCAGGAATGAGGGAAGGAGAGGGAAAGACGAAAGGATGTGGGTTTTAAGGGAGAGGGTAAGGAGTCATTCCAATCCCGGGAGCGGAAAGACTTACCTTAGGGGGAAAAAAGGACAGGTATACATTCACACACACACACGCACACACACACACACATATCCATCCACACATACACAGACACAAGCAGACATTTCTAGAGGCAAAGAGTTTGGGCAGAGATGTCAGTCGAGGTGGAAGTACAGAGACAAAGATGTTGTGGAAAGACAGGTGAGGTATGAGCGGCGGCAACTTGAAATTAGTGGAGGTTGAGGCCTGGCAGATAACGAGAGGAGAGGATATACTGAAGGGCGAGTTCCAATCTCCGGAGTTCTGACAGGTGGGTGTTAGTGGGAAGTATCCAGATAACCTGGATGGTGTAACACTGTGCCAAGATGTGCTGGCCGTGCACCAAGGCATGTTTAGCCACAGGGTGATCTTCATTACCAACAAACACTGTCTGCCTGTGTCCATTCATGCGAATGGACAGTTTGTTGCTGGTCATTCCCACATAGAAAGCTTCACAGTGTAGGCAGGTCAGTTGGTAAATAACGTGGGTGCTTTCACACGTGGCTCTGCCTTTGATCGTGTACACCTTCCGGGTTACAGGACTGGAGTAGGTGGTGGTGGGAGGATGCATGGGACAGGTTTTACACCGGGGGGCGGTTACAAGGGTAGGAGCCAGAGGGTAGGGAAGGTGGTTTGGGGATTTCATAGGGATGAACTAAGAGGTTACGAAGGTTAGGTGGACGGTGGAAAGACACTCTTGGTGGAGTGGGGAGGATTTCATGAAGGATGGATCTTATTTCAGGGCAGGATTTGAGGAAGTCATATCCCTGCTGGAGAGCCACATTCAGAGTCTGATCCAGTCCCGGAAAGTATCCTGTCACAAGTGGGGCACTTTTGGGGTTCTTCTGTGGGAGGTTCTGGGTTTGAGGGGATGAGGATATGTGTGTGTGTGTGTGTGTGTGCCGGCCGGTGTGGCTGAGTGGTTCTAGGCGCTACAGTCTGGAACCACGCAACCGCTACGGTCGCAGGTTCGAATCCTGCGTTGGGCATGGATGTGTGTGATGTCCTTAGGTTAGTTAGGTTTAAGTAGTAGTAAGTTCTAGGGGACCGATGACCTCAGACGTTAAGTCCCATAGTGCTCAGAGCCATTTGAACCATTTGTGTGTGTGTGTGTGTGTGTGTGTGTGTGTGTGTGTGTGTGTGTGTGTGTGTGTGTATGTGTCTGTGTGTGTGTGTGTGTGTGTGTGTGTGTGCATAATGAAAGAAAGCATAACACAAAAATAAATGTTTCTTGTTATCCTCTGCTATGATTTAAATGCATATACGAGGTGCATGCAAGTTCTAAGGCCTCCGATTTTTTTTCTCCGGACTGGAAAGAGATAGAAACATGCGCATTGTTTTCAAATGAGGCCGCGTTCATTGTCAATATGTCCCAGAGATGGCAGCACCGTATGGCAGATGGAATTTTACCACCAGCGGCGAGAATGAGAACTGTTTTAAATACTTAAAATGGCGACGTTTTGCTTACTTGAACAGCGTGCAATCATTCGTTTTCTGAATTTGCGTGGTGTGAAACCAATTGAAATTCATCGACAGTTGAAGGGGACACGTGGTGATGGAGTTATAGATGTGTCGAAAGTGCGTTCGTAGGTGCGACAGTTTAATGAAGGCAGAACATCGTGTGACAACAAACCGACACAACCTCGGGCTCACACAAGCCGGTCTGGCGACATGATCGAGAAAGTGGAGAGAATTGTTTTGGGGGATCGCCGAATGACTGTTGAACAGATCGCCTCCAGAGTTGGCATTCCTGTGGGTTCTGTGCACACAATCCTGCATGACGACCTGAAAATGCGAAAAGTGTCATCCTGGTGGGTGCCACGAATTCTGACAGACGACCACATGGCTGCCCGTGTGGCATGTTGCCAAGCAATGTTGACGCGCAACAACAGCACGAATGGGACTTTCTTTTCATCGGTTGTGACAATGGATGAGACGTGGATGCCATTTTTCAATCCAGAAACAAAGCGCCAGTCAGCTCAATGGAAGGACACAGATTCATCACCACCAAAAAAATTTCGGGTAACCGCCAGTGCTGAAAAAATGATGGTGTCCATGTTCTGGGACAGTGAGGGAGTAATCCTTACCCATTGCGTTCCAAAGGGCACTACGGCAACGGGTGCATCCTACGAAAATGTTTTGAAGAACAAATTCCTTCCTGTACTGCAACAAAAACGTCCGGGAAGGGCTGCACATGTTCTGTTTCACCAAGACAACGCACCCGCACATCGAGCTAATGTTACCCAACAGTTTCTTCGTGATAACAACTTTGAAGTGATTCCTCATGCTCCCTACTCACCTGACCTGGCTCCTAGTGACTTTTGGCTTTTTCCAACAATGAAAGACACTCTCCGTGACCGCACATTCACCAGCCGTGCTGCTATTGCCTCAGCGATTTACCAGTGGTCAAAACAGACTCCTAAAGAACCCTTCGCCGCTGCCATGGAATCATGGCGTCAGCGTTGTGAAAAATGTGTACGTCTGCAGGGCGATTACGTCGAGAAGTAACGCCAGTTTCATCGATTTCGGTTGAGTAGTTAATTAGAAAAAAAATCGGAGGCCTTAGAACTTGAATGCACCTCGTAAAACACAGTACTGCGAAGTGATGGACAGATTGCCCTTCTCTGTTTAGCCTACGCTGATTTGAGTAAAAATGCACTTTGTGAATAATAATCACAGTTGTTTTTCAGATTAATTCCTCAGTTGTAGGGACTAGGTTCGTTTGTAAATAGTAATAGGGATATAAGAAATTTTTTTTGATGTTAATTTTTCTTCTTTTATGCAGTTTAAAGAGATGGTTTATATATACAGCACTGAAACAAATTTCAGAAGTTTAAAAGAAGATAATCTATAGACGACATTGTTTTCACAGAATGCTACTATGGAATTCTTTTCTACATAGTTTATATAAACAGCAGTGAAAAAAATTTTTAAGAAGGTAATCTGTACTGCAGAGATAATTTTTCTGCATGCACAATTTTCAATATATACCATATTTACAGTGTGCATGAGGGCTAGCAGCATATAGCTGGACGAGAGAGAAAAACACACATACACACATGCACACACACACACACACATACACACACACACACACACACACACACACGCAAATACACAAAGAACCACTCTCAAGAAGGTTCCTGATTCCATCTGTACAGATACAACATTCGCTGTCTTGGTGCCACAGGCTTTCAGCTGCAGTGCGGTATGTACCGCATGACCTCGCAATCAAATGCCTAGTTTCCATACCGTATGTGGAGAATCATTTGCACCACCATGTAGGCACTCCTTATAGTCCTCTATCATGAGAGCTTGTGAGGCTGCACAATGCATGCACTTAGTGTGCCTTTGGGTGGCACCTCCATCTGTATGCTACATGTACATTTTGGATCAGAACCCCACAAACTCGGAAATCTGTTAGCCTCTTCCTTCATCAGGCAATAACCGTTCTCTTCTGAGGTGTTGTACATTAAGGATTAATTCACGAATTCCTCGGGGTTTTACCTAATTACTTCTTGTTTATTGCAGCCTGGTTGCATAGTATGTCCATAGAAATTGTTTACGTCTAAGTAAAGGATGTAACTCATATCGTTAGATGGCGAGGACTCCTCCTCACTCATTCATCGACTATTCATCTTGGCATACTTTTCCAAGCCCTGACAAAGTGCACCAAGAATCCTGCGATAGAAAAAGAAGCAGTCAACAGTTTAAGGTTGATATGTGTCTTTTTTTTTTACATTGCATCCCATGAAGCTCTGGCTGGGGTAATAGAGGCAGGACTCAGAATGTATTCTATGTGATCAAAAGAATGCGGACACCCCCCCCCCCCCAAAAAAAAAAAAAACATACGTCTTTCATATTAGGTGCATTGTACTACACCTCAGTAGTCCTTAGACATCGTGAGAGAGCAGAAAGGGGCGCTATGCGGAATTCACAGACTTTGAACGTGGTCAGCTGAGTGGAAGTCACTTATGTCAAACGTCTGTACACGAGATTTCCACATTCCAAAACATCCCTAGGTCCACTGTTTCCGATGTGATAGTGAAGTGGAAACGTGAAGGGACACGTACAGCACAAAAGCGTACAGGCCGACCACGTCTGTTGACTGACAGAGACTGCCTATAGTTGAAGAAGGTTGAAATGTGTAATGTTGTTGTTGTTGTGGTTTTCAGTCCTGAGACTGGTTTGATGCAGCTCTCCATGCTACTCTATCCTGTGCAAGCTTCTTCATCTCCCAGTACCTACTGCAACCTACATCTTTCTGAATCTGCTTAGTGTATTCATCTCTTGGTCTCCCTCTACGATTTTTACCTTCCACGCTGTCCTCCAATGCTAAATTTGTGATCCCTTGATGCCTCAAAACATGTCCTACCAACCGATCCCTTCTTCTAGTCAAGTTGTGCCACAAACTTCTCTTCTCCCCAATCCTATTCAATACCTCCTCATTAGTTACGTGATCTACCTACCTTATCTTCAGCATTCTTCTGTAGCACCACATTTCGAAAGCTTCTATTCTCTTCTTGTCCAAACTAGTTATCGTCCATGTTTCACTTCCATACATGGCTACACTCCACACAAATATTTTCAGAAACGACTTCCTGACACCTAAATCTATACTCGATGTTAACAAATTTCTCTTCTTCAGAAACGATTTGCTTGCCATTGCCAGTCTACATTTTATATCCTCTCTACTTCGACCATCATCAGTTATTTTACTCCCTAAATAGCAAAATTCCTTTACTACTCTAAGTGTCTCATTTCCTAATCTAATTCCCTCAGCATCACCCGATTTAATTTGACTACATTCCATTATCCTTGTTTTGCTTTTGTTGACGTTCATCTTATATCCTCCTTTCAAGACACTGTCCATTCCATTCAACTGCTTTTCCAAGTCCTTTGCTGTCTCTGACAGAATTACAATATCATCGGCGAACCTCAAAGTTTTTACTTCTTCTCCATAAATTTTAATACCTACTCTGAATTTTTCTTTTGTTTCCTTTACTGCTTGCTCAATATACAGATTGAATAACATTGGGGACAGGCTACAACCCTGTCTCACTCCTTTCCCAACCACTGCTTCCCTTTCATGCCCCTCGACTCTTATAACTGCCATCTGGTTTCTGTATTAATTCTAAATAGCCTTTCGCTCCCTGTATTTTACCCCTGCCACCTTCAGAATTTGAAAAAGAGTATTCCAGTTAACATTGTCAAAAGCTTTCTCTAAGTCTACAAATGCTAGAAACGTAAGTTTGCCTTTTCGTAATCTTTCTTCTAAGATAAGTCGTAAGGTTAGTATTGCCTCACGTGTTCCAACATTTCTACAGAAATCCAAACTGATCTTCCCCGAGGTCCGCTTCTACCAGTTTTTCCATTCGTCTGTAAAGAATTCGCGTTAGTATTTTGCAGCTGTGACTTATTAAACTGATAGTTCGCTAATTTTCACATCTGTCAACACCTCCTTTCTTTGGGATTGGAATTATTATATTCTTCTTGAAGTCTGAGGGTATTTCGCCTGTCTCATACATCTTGCTCACCAGATGGTAGAGTTTTGTCATGACTGGCTCTCCCAAGGCCATCAGTAGTTCTAATGGAATGTTGTCTATTCCCGGGGCCTTGTTTCGACTCAGGTCTTTCAGTGCTCTGTCAAACTCTTCACGCAGTATCTTATCTCCCATTTCGTCTTCATCTACATCCTCTTCCATTTCCATAATATTGTCCTCAAGTACATCGCCCTTGTATAAACCCTCTAAATACTCCTTCCACCTTTCTGCCTTTCCTTCTTTGTTTAGAACTGGGTTGCCATCTGAGCTCTTGATATTCATACAAGTGGTTCTCTTCTCTCCAAAGGTCTCTTTAATTTTCCTGTAGGCAGTATCTATCTTACCCCTAGTGAGACAAGCCTCTACATCCTTACATCTGTTCTCTAGCCATCCCTGCTTAGCCATTTTGCACTTCCTGTCGATCTCATTTTTGAGACGTTTGTATTCCTTTTTGCCTGCTTCATTTACTGCATTTTAATATTTTCTCCTTTCATCAATTAAATTCAATATTTCTTCTGTTACCCCAGGATTTCTACTAGCCCTCGTCTTTTTACCTACTTGATCCTCTGCTGCCTTCACTACTTCATCCCTCAGAGCTACCCATTCTTCTTCTACTGTATTTCTTTCCCCCATTCCTGTCAACTGTTCTTTTATGCTCTCCCTGAAACTCTGTACAACCTCTGGTTCTTTCAGTTTATCCAGGTCCCATCTCCTTAAATTCCCACCTTTTTGCAGTTTCTTCAGTTTCAATCTGCAGTTCATAACCAATAGATTGTGGTCAGAATCCACATCTGCCCCTGGAAATGTCTTACAATTTAAAACCTGGTTCCTAAATCTCTGTCTTACCATTATATAATCTATCTAATACCTTTTAGTATCTCCAGGATTCTTCCAGGTATACAACCTTCTTTTATGATTCTTGAACCAAGTGTTAGCTATGATTAAGTTATGCTCTGTGCAAAATTCTACAAGGCGGCTTCCTCTTTCATTTCTTCCCCCCAATCCATATTCACCTACTATGTTTCCTTCTCTCCCTTTTCCTACTGTCGAATTCCAGTCACCCATGACTATTAAATTTTCGTCTCCCTTCACTACCTGAATAATTTCTTTTATCTCGTCATACATTTCATCAATTTCTTCATCATCTGCAGAGCTAGTTGGCATATAAACTTGTACTACTGTAGTAGGCATGGGCTTTGTGTCTATCTTGGCCACAATAATGCGTTCACTATGCTGTTTGTAGTAGCTTACCCGCACTCCTATTTTTTTATTCATTATTAAATCTACTCCTGCATTACCCCTATTTGATTTTGTATTTATAACCCTGTAATCACCTGACCAAAAGTCTTGTTCCTCCTGCCACCGAACTTCACTAATTCCCACTATATCTAACTTTAACCTATCCATTTCCCTTTTTAAATTTTCTAACCTACCTGCCTGATTAAGGGATCTGACATTCCACGCTCCGATCCGTAGAACGCCAGTTTTCGTTCTCCTGATAACGACGTCCTGTTGAGAAGTCCCCGCCCGGAGATCCGAATGGGGGACTATTTTACCTCCTGAATGTTTTACCCAAGAGGACGCCATCATCATTTAATCATACAGTAAAGCTGCATGTCCTCGGGAAAAATTACGGCTGTAGTTTCCCCTTGCTTTCAGCCGTTCGCAGTAGCAGCACAGCAAAGCCGTTTTGGTTAATGTTATAAGGCCAGGTCAGTCAATCATCCAGACTGTTGCCCCTGCAACTACTGAAAAGGCTGCTGTCCCTCTTCAGGAACCACACGTTTGTCTGGCCTCTCAACAGATACCCCTCCGTTGTGGTTGCACCTACGGTACGGCCATCTGTATGTGTAATAGGCAGACATATATCCAGACCATCACACAGGAATTCCAAACTGCATCAGGATCTGTACTGTCTGCCATCGGGTTCCCCTAAATGTCAGGCAGCTCCGCATATCAGCCACGCTATGAGGGAAACATCCCTAGGTCCACTGTTTCCGATGTGTTAGTGAAGTGGAAACGTAAGGGACACGTACAGAGGAAAAGCGTACAGGCCGACCTCATCTGTTGACTGACAGAGACTGCCCACATTTGAAGAGGTTCGTAATGTGTAATAGGTAGACATCTACCCAGACAATCACACAGGAATTACAAACTGCATCAGGATCCACTGCAAGTACTATGACAGTTAGGCGGGAGGTGTGAAAACTTGTATTTCATTGTCAAGCGGTTGCTCGTAAACCACACATCATGCCAGTAACGACACCTCGCTTGGTGTAAGGAGCGTAAACATTGGACGATTGAACAGTGGAAAAACATTGTGTGGAGTACGAATCAAGGTACAGAATGTGATGATCCAATGGCAGGATGTTGGTATGGCAAATGCCCGGTGAATGTCATTAGCCAGCATGTGTAGTGCCAACATTAAAATTCGGAAATGGTGGTGTTATGGTGTGGTCGTGTTTTTCATGGAGGGGACTTGCACCCCTTGTTGTTTTGCGTGGCACTATCACAGCACAGGCCTTCATTCATGTTTTAAGCATCTTCTTGCCTCCCACTGTTGAAGAGCAATTCGGGGATGGCGATTGCACTTTTCAGCACGGTCGAGCACCTATTCATTATGCACGGCCTGTGGCAAAGTGGTAACAATAATATCCCTGTCATGGACTGGCCTACACAGAGTGCTGACCTTAAACCTATAGAACACCTTTGGGATGTTTTGGAACGCCGACTTTGTGCCAGGCCTCTACCTTCCAATGTCGATACGTCACCTCAGTGCAGCACTCCATGAAGAATGAGCTGCCATTCCCGAAGAAACCTTTCAGCACCTGATTGAACGTATGCCTGTGAGAGTGGAAGCTGTCATCAAGGCTAAGGGTGGGCCAACACTATATTGAATTGCAACATTACCGATTGAGGGCGCCACGAACTTGTAAGTCATTTTCAGCCAGATGTCCGGATACTTTTGATCACATAGTGTATGTGCCCAGGCATAATGATATTCTGACTGTGATTCATTTGGAGAATGAAACGTACTACTCTATATTGTCAGTTATGACGCTAACTTTATCATTCTCCAGCCCAAAATTACGAAAGTTCTTAACAATAAAGTGAGCGTCATACCCACTCTAATTATGGAAGAAGATGACCATGGGTCATGGCATGTTGAAATTCAAGTTGCATGCATTGTGAGCTGCACTATGGAGCTTCCCCATTAGATCACATTGGCCTGTATGTGGAATTACCCATTTCTTCCCATCGGCAGCTCACAAATTGACATTCAGCTGCCTGCTCGTATAAGACGTCATTCTTCTGCGATTTGGTCATTGCCATTTTATTGCAACAAATACCATAAACATCCCACACATGTTTTTCAAACTCAAAGAGTAACAATCTCGCAGGATTATCATCAACATGTGATTCAAATTTGTTGCAACTGGAAACATATGAGCATACAACTTGATACGCCGTCACATACAATACATGGCATTCTGTGAAATTGGTGTGAGAGGCTGTGGGATCAACTTCACAATGTGCCCCAGGAACTAGCAAGCACTCAAAGTCAGCGTACAAAATGTAGGCACAGTATTCCTGGTGGTGGGCGCTCTTAAACATTTAAAACTTTTTATCCTGAGTATGCATTTCCACGTGAACAGTTTCCAGGTTCAAGCAGTCAGTCAGGTGTTCTTCCAGATACTCACTCTTTGTAAACGAGATGAGGCGTCTACGGCATAAATGCCATTTATGTTCATATTTCCTCAGTTGTAAGGGAAGCAGGCAAGACGTGTTTTTGACCCAGATGTAATATTGCTTCTCGCCCTCAGAGGATAGCAACAAATCTACATGTTTGGAATACTGAACCACTGATTTCGAAAAGTAGAGGGATAAAAGTACTTTATGTTTTCCTTCTCTCTGCACAGTGTTGTGCTTGTCTCTTCTTCTGGTTCACTTTTTTTTGCAGTCAGGACATAAACATAAACTGAATAGTGTGGATTCAGCCTCTCGAATTTTCGTACATCCTGGAGCTTTGTGTTGAATTATGCATTTCAAATTGCAATACCCTAAGAGATCTGATGTCTCGTATGTTTTTGTGTCTGTTGCATGATTTGCTCTCTCTGGCTCTGAGCACTGTGGTCATCAGTCCCCTATAACTTAGAACTACTTAAACCTAACTAACCTAAGGACATCACACACATCCATGCCCGAGGCAGGATTCGAACCTGCGACCATAGCAGTCGCGCGGTACCGCACTGCGCGCCTAGAACCGCTAGACCACCGCGGCCGGCGCATGATTTGCGTAATTTCTATCACAGCCTGCAAGCGACCATGCAAAGCAGTACTGTGGATACTAATACATGCTTTCTTAGCGACGATGTCTTTCAGAAGAGGGATGAAACTGGATCCCCACCATTAAGTGGATGGAAAATATGAAAGTTTACATCAAGGTGCAGTACACGGCTGAATTCCCACCCTCTTTCCTACATTTCAGAAAAATGACACAGTAAGATGCTGTTGATGAAATAGGTGAGACATCTGCAGCAGAAATGCCTTGCCCCACAATGTTTCAACAGTTGGGATGGAAGTAAGCAGGACATATTTTCGATCCTTACATATCGACGCTTCTCATCCTTGGAAAATTGCAATAAATCTATTTGTCTGGATGATGACCAGCTACTTCAGAAAAGAGGAAGGGTCTGACTAATTTGTGCTACCCATGTCCTGGCTTGCTTTTCTTATCTACACCCATGAACTGAATTATTAGGGTTTTGCCTCTCGAATTTTGGTAGGTTTGGGATTGTGGCACGGAATGTGACATCTTTGAAGTTATAATGCTCGCAGACGTTCGTTGTTTTGTATGTACTCATAGCCATTGCATTTTTTGGGTAATAATCTATGACAAGCCAGAAGCGAGAATGTAGAGCAGTAGTTATCATGCTGTTTGGTATTCTGGATATTAATACATGCCTATTTAGCGGAAATATCTGGAAGAAGAGGTATGTAACTGACCCCCCCCCCCCCCCCAATTAATTGGATTAAAAACACGCGAGTTCATATCAGGTTGGAATACACCGCATACCAGATGTTCTTTCCAGCATATCAGAAAAGTGGTTCAGTACGGTGCTCTTGGCGAAAGATCCACACCATTCCAGAATTGACATGCCTCATCATAATACGTCATCCTTCCCCCACATGTAACAATGCTTTTCTGAGCAACATTACCACCTTCTTTGAGATGGTGTGCCAGCTCATGGTACAGAAATGCGTTGCACCTGCTGGCGGGTTACCATTAGTTATGATCGTTTCACGGAGTTCCTTTTCCAACACTGTTTGAAAAGCACAAAAGAAAGTAACTGGATCTTGATGTTATTAATGTGGGATCGCAAGATCCTATCCCCAAAATCACCAGAAACTACAGAATAGTTCAATGCAGCTGCGCGATTTACATGGTGTTGCTGTGATGCTCTGGGCCAGGGCGACGAGGCTACTACGTGCAGTGTCAGTGATGTGGCTGCTAGCACTGGCTGCCAGTTTGATGATGCAGGTTGGGCTGCCAGTGCCTGCCAGTTTTACAGTCTGGGTCAGGCCAACAGGTTGCAGGCAGTTTGCCAGTCCAGCTGTGATGATGATGATGATGGACGCATTATACTTCGGTCTGGCCAGTGTCATAAGTCCTCCTCCATAAAGCCTCAAAACGCGTCAAAAAAAAGGAAAAATTGAGATTGATAAGTATCTTACACACACATACACACACACACTCGTGCACGCGAGCCATACACATATAATAACATGCAAATTAATTGTGACAAGCTCATATTTGACAATGAATTAAAATTAGTTAGCTGTAACCAATTTTATCTGCCAAACTACTAGACTCCTCACTATGAACATCAATTGGAGGTCCCCATCCACTCCAGTTGAGTATCAATGTATGCTACTTCTGTATTCTGGACAGGAAAACTTTGTGTTTATGTCAAAATCTAAGAAGTGGGCAAAAATAGTTCCTCTTCATGAACACATATCTATAAGAGCCATTTCCTCTGTTGGTGGTGTGGGAAAATCTAGTGTTTCTAGACTTATTAGAGCATATAATGACACAGCCTCATTATCTCCAAAGAGAAAAGGCATCTGTGGACCAAAACGAGAATTCACACCTAGAACTGACAGAACTCTACTTAGAAAGTGTAGAATTCATCGTCACAAGGTATCTGTGGACAAAAACGAAAAACCACACCTAGAACTGACAAAACTCTACTTAGAAACTGTAGAATTCATCGTCACAAGACAAGTAAGGACATTCAGAGAGTTTTATTGGCTACTGGGGTTCAAATTAATTCTTCAACGATTTGGCTTAGGCTTGTTGATTGTGGGCAGACGGCACAAAAGTCAATGAAGAAGCAGGTCTTGGCACCTGGCATGAAGAAAAAACTGTTGGCATGGATCAAAAGGTATAAATCTTGGACTTCCAATGACTGGAAATGTGTAATTTTCAGCGATGAGTCACATTTTGTTGTTTGAGGTTACAGTGCAAGGGTTGTCAGGCGAAGCACCCGTGAGGCAGTAAGAGCTTAGCATTTTGAACAGACTGTAAAATATCCTCCAAACTTTCAGGAAACGTTCCTCACACACAGATAAAGAAAAGATGTTATGTGGACATGTGTCCGGAAACGCTTAATTTCCATGTTAGAGCTCATTTTAGTTTCGTCAGTATGTACTGTACTTCCTCGATTCACCGCCAGTTGGCTCAATTGAAGGAAGGTAATGTTGACTTCGGTCCTTGTGTTGACATGCGACTCATTGCTCTACAGTACTAGCATCAAGTACATCAGTACGTAGCATCAACAGGTTAGTGTTCATCACGAACATGATTTTGCAGTCAGTGCAATGTTTACAAATACGGAGTTGGCAGACGCCCATTTGATGTATGGATTAGCACGGGGCGGCAATAGCCGTGGCGCGGTACGTTTGTATCGAGACAGATTTCCAGAACGAAGGTGTCCCGACAGGAAGACGTTCGAAGCAATTGATCGGCGTCTTAGGGAGCACGGAACATTCCAGCCTATGACTCGCGACTGGTGAATACCTAGAACGACGAGGACACCTGCAATGGATGATGCAATTCTTCGTGCAGTTGACGATAATCCTAATGTCAGCGTCAGAGAAGTTGCTGCTGTACAAGGTAACGTTGACCACGTCACTGGATGGAGAGTGCTACGGGAGAACCAGTTGTTTCCGTACCATGTACAGCGTGTGCAGTCACTATCAGCAGCTGATTGGCCTCCATGGGTACACTTCTGCAAACGGTTCGTCCAACAATGTGTCAATCCTCATTTCAGTGCAAATGTTCTCTTTATGGATGAGGCTTCATTCCAACGTGATCAAATTGTAAATTTTCACAATCAACATGTGTGCTGACTAGAATCCGTACGCAATTGTGCAATCACGTCATCAACACAGATTTTCTGTGAACGTTTGGGCAGGCATTGTTGGTGATGTCTTGATTGGGGCTCATGTTCTTCCACCTGCACTCAATGGGGCACGTTATCGTGTTTTTATATGGGATATTCTACCTGTGCTGCTAGAACATGTGCCTTTACATGTACGACACAACATGTGGTTCATGCACGATGGAGCTCCTGCACATTTCAGTCGACGTGTTCGTACGCTTCTCAACAACAGATTCGGTGACCGACGGATTGGTAGAGGCGGACCAATTCCATGGCCTCCACGCTCTCCTGACCTCAACCCTCTTGACTTTCATTTATGGGGACATTTGAAAGCTCTTGTCTACGCAACCCCGGTACCAAATGTAGAGACTCTTCGTGCTCGTATTGTGGACGGCTGTGATACAATACGCAATTCTCCAGGGCTTCATCAGCGCATCAGGGATTCCATGCAACGGAGGGTTGATGCATGTATCCTCATTAACGGAGGACATTTTGAACATTTCCTGTAACAAAGTGTTTGAAGTCACGCTGGTACATTCTGTTGCTGTGTGTTTCCATTCCATGATTAATGTGATTTGAAGAGAAGTAATAAAATGAGCTCTAACATGGAAAGTAAGCGTTTCTGGACACATGTCCACATAACATATTTTCTGTCTTTGTGTGAGGAATGTTTCCTGAAAGTTTCGCCGTACCTTTTTGCAACACCCTGTATATATATATATATATATATATATATATATATATATATATATATATATATATATATATATATATATAGGGTGGTTCAAAAGTCTGGAAACGCCCTGATAAAATCCAAATGGAGTAGCAAACAAGGAAACAGAGTGACTACACACCAGGAACAGGAAGGGTGAAACTTTATAGGCTATGCCAACAACATGGTGGCCATCTTTAAAGCCGCGATCTTGGATTCAACTCCAAAATTTCAAATGGACATGTGACATATCAAACAGATAGAGAATTTCACCAGAAAAACAATGCTGTTGTTATTTTAAACATAGATTTATTCATTCTCGGGTTATAGCCAATTACTTGTGGCAGCAGTGTGACGCTCGGCAGCGTGAGTATTACGTACTGAGAAGTCATAAAATGGAGTCTGAAACGGTGCAAAGTGACTTTCCCATGCCTGGTATGTTACATGTGTTTAATTGTTAGGTATCATTTCCTCATGCTAACGTTTTAATCATTGTTTCCTTATTTCCAGGTTACAAAATGTCCTTAACACATGAAGAACACATTGAAATCATCTTGATATCAGGAGAAGAAGCACACGAGTCATTGCTGAAGATTTCAACAGTCGTCACCCAACCAGACAGCCCATCACTCATAGCGCAGTAGCCAAGATTTTGGCCAAATTCCGAGCAACAGGTTCTGTCGCAGATAAACCTAAGGCTGGAAGACCAAAATCTGCCACTGATGAGGCAACAACAGTGAGAGTGTTGGCATCATTTGGCAAGAGTCTGTAACGGAGTACTCGTCGCTTGTCACAAGAATGTGGGGTTAGCCATACCTCCATACTGCGAATTTTATCACAGCACAAATGGCACCTGTACAAAATTCAGCTGCTCCAACACCTGAATGAGAATGACCCAGACCGTTGGGTACAGTTCGCAGAATGGGTGACACAGCAGCTGCAGATAAACCCACATTTGCCCTATCAGGTGCTGTTCAGTGATGAAGCCAATTTCTTAATCAATTGTGAAGTGGACAAGCAGAATCACAGATACTGGTCTGACACAAATCCCCACTGGTTTGATGCTTCCGAGACGGTCGACTCTCAAAAAGTGATGGTCTGGTGTGGAATGTGGGGTACCAAAGTCATTGGACCTTTTTCTATTGATGGTACGTTAACAGCCAATGGTTATCTGAGGTTATTAGATGAAGAAGTGTTTCCCTCGTTGTTAACGGAGGATGGGACATTTCCGGATTTCTTCCAGCATGATGGAGCTCCACCACATTATGGGCACAATGTGCGAGCATACCTGGATGTGCAGTTCCCTCAAAAGCGGATTGGTCATACGGGTACTGTGGAGTGGCCACCACGTTCACCAGATTTGACTCCTTTGGATTTTTATCTTTGGGGTCATGTCAAATCACTGGTTTATTCTGTGAAAATACGGGATTTGCATCATTTAAAGCAGCGCATTGTTGATGCGTTTGGTCAAATTCAACCAGATGTGTTGGTCAAAGTTCATCAAAACTGGGTTCGGAGGATAGCATTAACAATCCAACATAATGGACAACATATCGAGCCATTTCTATGACTGTTGGTGGTCTCTCGGGACTGTGTAACATCGGCGTAATCTCTCTTCGGCACAAAACACACATGCTGCCGAGTGTCCCACGGCTGCCACATGTAACTGGCTATAACCCGAGAATGAATAAAGCTATGTTTAAAATAACATTAGCGTTGTTTTTCTGGTGAAATTCTCTATCTGTTTGATATGTCACATGACCACATGTCCATTTGAAACTTTGGAGTTGAATCCAAGATGGCGGCTTTCAAGATGGCCGCCATGTTGGTGGCATAGCCTATAAAGTTTCCCCCTCGCGTTCCTCGTGTGTAGGTACTCTGTTTCCTTGTTTGCTACTCCATTTGAATTTTATGAGGGTGTTTCCAGTCTTTTGGACCACCCTGTATATATATTGGGTTTCTTCACTGCAAATGGCCCTGCGGCACTAGTTCCAGTTGCTGGCAAGATGAATTCAACCAAATACATGGAAATCTTTAAGCACAGAATTGTGCCATTCCTACAGCCCTTTGTAGATGGTGGAGGGATGCTTCAACATGATTTGGCCCTGTGTCTCATTCCTAAAGCAGTCAAGACATTCAAAGAAGGAAATAACTATGTCTCCTTCAGTGGCATGGTAATTCACCACACTTAAATCTCATCGAGAAATTTTGAAATATTGTCAGAAGGGATCTTGGTATAATGGACTGCTGAACGAAAGAATGCACTTTAGTAAATGTAGTACAAGTGTGGCTCCAAGACGACAAACCGTGTAATATTTGCTGTAACCTGGTCGAATCTATGCCACAGCGTGTTCAAAAGCTCAATAAACCAAAAGGAAGGCACAGTAGTTATTAATATTCAATAAACTACTCATTTGATTATACATATAGTAATAAATGTGCACAGTTAAAATTTAATCGTCTTGTCCCAATTATTTTGCACACTACTGTATACATCGATAATTAATAGAAATACCTGGTGCTTACATTGTGGGTCTCAGCAGTGAGATCACAAGGGGTGGCTACCGATTGATGACCCTTGCCAGACCATCTGGGTCTTATGCAGAGATTACCAGTTTAATGATTTGGGCTTGGCGATGATAAAGATGATAATGATGATGGATGCATCACACACAAGTCTGGCTGTGGTTTTGTGAGCCCCCTTCCATAAGGTATCATTAATACTACAAAATAAAGTAAAATGAAAGTTGGATTGATAAGTATTGCATGCACATGCAATAGACATATAGATCCACTATTAATAATAATTGCTGAAAGTTATCTGAGCTGTAGCGCCTTTTCTTTATCTTTGGTACTGCTCGTGTGGCTACTCTTCCATTTGGCTGGCCTTTACTGTGGTGCAGTTGAAGCTTTAAAGGAGCAGGCTAGGACAGTCGTATGGTTGGTCGGTTTGCAACAACGGTGCAGGGAGAGCTTCTGGAGTGACTCGGAGAAGGTAATATACACTGGTGAAATAATAGTGGTCGGAGGTGGCAGCAAGTACTGGAGTAGGGCAATGTCGCTATTGGCTCAACGCGACACAGAGGGGTAGGAAAGCTGAGTGGGACTGCGCACGGTCAGACCTCGCTGACACGGCGAAACGGGTTTGCAGTGTCCGCATTGGAGGCCGTAGCTGTCCAAAGGCGGTTCACGCCTGGGGTCGCCATGTCCTATTCTGTGGCACGGCTTGGTGTCTTCTGCCCGATCACTACTGCTGCCGACTGCACCCATTCTTGCGAGTGAGCTATGAGTATTGTGCCCAGAACTATTAAGAAGTTTCCGGCCCCCTTTCATGTTGAAGCGGTGTTGTGATTGCTCTGTCTTATTGTTCTGGTTCAGCAGTGTCCGAATTCTGTCCCTCCTATAGTGCCGCATATGTTTAAACGGGCTGGTTGCGCTTGTTGATGAGCCCAGTGTTAAAGGTTATGCCTTCGAAGTGGTTTGGCAATCATTGTGAGACAAATACTATTTAAGCTGTTCTTATTTGAAGCCAGTATAAGTTCTACTACCATTAATTCTGCAATTATTCCTAAACTGCTTTTAATTCGAAAGTGCCATTATAATCACTGTAAGATTCCAAAGCTGCCTGCTTCACGTTACAGCAAATTGGTGTTCCTTAGGCTAGACTGTTTTTAATTACCCAGTGCGTTCAAGAATTGTCTTCTACATCTACATCTACATCTATACTCCACAAGCCACCTGACGGTGTGTGGCGAAGGGTACCTTGAGTACCTCTATCAGTTCTCCCTTTTATTCCAGTCTCGTATTGTTCGTGGAAAGAAGGATTGTCGGTATGCCTCTGTGTGGGCTCTAATCTCTCTGATTTTATCCTCATGGTCTCTTCGCGAGATATATGTAGGAGGGAGCAATATACTGATTGACTCCTCGGTGAAGGTATGTTCTCAAAACTTCAACAACAGCCCGTACCGATCTACTGAGCGTCTCTCCTGCAGAGTCTTCCACTGGGAACCCGTGTCTATGGCCCTCTGAGTCTCCTGGACGAATAGCGCGAGCTGAGTTTCACACGATCGTCTTTTTCGAAACCCATGCTGATTCCTACAGAGTAGATTTCTAGTCTCCAGAAAAGTCATTATACTCTAATATAATACGTCTCCCAAAATTCTACAACTGATAGACGTTAGAGATATAGGTCTATAGTTCTGCACATCTGTTTGACGTCCCTTCTTGAAAACGGGGATGACGTGTGCCCTTTTCCAATCCTTTGGAACGCTACGCTCTTCTAGATACCTACGGTACACCGCTGAAAGAACCTGAAACCTGTAAGTGAAGAAGCGGAAAATTTAAAGTGAATTAATAAACACAAAGTTGAAAAAAAACAATTTATTGGGAAACCAATTCAATAGTACTAGTACGTTTTCTGAAGCGTTCGTACACTCATGTTGTCCATATCTCTCCTTCAGCTGCATTAGGGAAGTACATTTTTGTGTTTCCAGATGCTGAATAGGCATACTTTTATAAAATACTGAAATCAGGACGTCTTCTCACGACCTTTGACATAAACTATGCTGTCTCTATAATCATAAGTTCAGAGTGGTCACACCATATCTTCGTACACTGCTCCATCCACATACCGGCGCTTTGTATGTTCAAATCATGTCAACCACACTGCTGTTTTTCGAGTTTTAGCATACCGCACTAAGCTAAACGGTTTGGTTGAAGCGAAGACCGTGGAACACTTCGTTAATATTTGTCTGCCGTTACCGGAGAACGAAATTAATGCAACATCTTTAAACACATATTGTCCAAATCATAAAATCCTTGTGTATCTGTGCTGATCTTTCCACTTCGACACATCATTGTAAAATACTGCACATGTTGCATAATGCGTTGCATTTATACTTCACGTTGTATAATTCCTGTTAGCGGTGAGGAAGTTGTTTCCAGTAGTTTAGGAGACTGTTATGTAGCATTAATGAGTTTACTGCAGTGCCTTCAGGGAAGTTTTGGGATAATTCATATTCAATACATACGTCCACTCTATCAGTCTTCAAACCCTCGTGTTGCTTTGAATAGCCTATCACCACTATAGGTGATAAATCCTTAAAGTTCTACGGGCTGAGTATGCATCCAAAACCAACCTTAATTTATAGTAGGAAGTGTAAAACCTTGCATACATTTCATACAATAGTCCATATCTGTTTTCGTCCTTCTGAAGCTGAGAGTTATCATATGGAAAAAATTGGGAGTTAGCTTACAATTATGAAAGACTCTCAAATCCTTTTTCAGATTTCCCTTTCTGTATGTTATCAGTGCTAGATTAACAAAGTGAGGTGAAAAGATGTCTTAATCGTCCACACTTCGCGAGACGACTGTGGAAGGATTGGATAACCAAACAGCTCCCATGAACAGGAAGTTAATGGCAGTTGAACTGCAGAATTCAGTGCATACAACAGTTTCAGGTTTTATTCATGTAACAGAGAAATATGCAATGCTTTTCAAATCAATTTATCCAGCACAATCTAATATTCTTCTTCTCCATCTCCTAGAATGTATGAGTTATTATCAGTAGCATTTTAAACTAGAAGTAACTTGCGTTTAGTGTTATAATGACATGTTTATTGTCTTTAACGAAGCCTATTGACATTTTGAGAGAGATACACATACTAAATAAGTCATCTATCGAACTGTCTATGAAGCACCCAGCGTTTTGCAAGGCATTCAGATCCGATGCCGATGCAGAGACGTATGTTTTTAGAGATTCAAACATTACTGGTGCGGTCGATTTCTGCGTTATTAATGTCATATCTTATTTCTTGAAATAAAAAGGCGAACACATTACGTGTAAGGTGCGTTATTACTGTTGTTGCTGGAACGTTCTTAGGTATAAATACCCCTTCTAAATACAGCATGCGCTTGCCTGGGATTATTAAACCATCTTGATGCTGAATAACAGTTCTGATATCATCATTATTATTAAACATTGCTGGAGCTAAAGGTTTATGGGAAAAATATTCCTGGCTAATGATACTCTCATCATATTGAACTGGAGTTGTTACACAGTCCCGTCATATTAATGAGACTACCCGTCAAACGGCTGTATAACCACCTTCTGCAGCATGGACCGTTGCAAGACATGCAGGAAGAGACTAAATAAGGTTCTGGGGGGTACCAACTGGGATTTAGATCCATGCCTACTACACTGCCATGGCCAGCTGCGCTAGGTTTCTTGGTTAAGGATCCATCATGTGAACGGCCTGCTCGAGTTAGGCCCACAGATTCTTGATTCGGTTTAAATCTAGGGCGTTTGGTGACTCAGAGAGTATGATAAACTCATCCTGATTCCCATCAAACCGGGCACATATGCTGCAAGCTGTGTGACGTATTGTACTGTTCTATTGGTAGATGCCGTCATGCTGAGGGAAAACAATCTGCATCTAGTGGAGCACATCGTCCTCAAGGATAGATGGATACTTTTGTTAATCCATCGTGCCCTCCAGAATGACGACATCAGTGAGGAAATGCCATGAAAACGTTCCCCAGATCGTAAACACTCCATCCCCTTGCCTGCACCCTCCTGACAATTGTTGCAGGATGTTTGGTTTCAAATATTTCACGCTGTACACGCCAATAGCCATCTATCACCTGAAAAAGTCCCCTGCCGCCATTCAGTAGACTTCCTGTTGCTGTATTGTCGTGCAAATTCCAGCCTTTGTCACAGATGAACAGCAGTCAACATGGGTGCATGAACCAGACACCTACTGCGGAGACCCTTATGTTTTGGAAATGCCCAAAAGCCAATCATTATGTCCATTTGGACGTCAGATAAATCGCTGTTTTCACATTATGACAATGACTGCATTGCTTTCGCATCCCCCAGCACATTCTCCAGTGCTAGTGCTGCAATCTGCCACCTGTGAGTGGTCACTGCACGTTGACATCAAACATAGGTAATGGTCAGATGAATGTGACTGGACTGTGTATTTCGAGTGACGTCATTGTGAGGTTTCAGTCCTATGTTGTTGTTGTTGTTGTTGTTGTGGTCTTCAGTACTGAGACTGGTTTGATGCAGCTCTCCGTGCTACCCTATCCTTTACAAGTTTCTTCATCTCCCAGTACCTACTGCAACCTACATCCTTCTGAATCTGCTTAGTGTATTCATCTCTTGGTCTCCCTCTACGATTTTTACCCTCCACACTGCCCTCCAATACTAAATTTGTGATCCCTTGATGCCTCAGAACATGTCCCACCAACCGATCCCTTCTTCTAGTCAAGTTGTGCCACAAACTCCTCTTTGCCCCAATTCTATTCAATACCTCCTCATTAGTTATGTGATCTACCCATCTAATCTTCAGCATTCTTCTGTAGCACCACATTTCGAAAGCTTCTATTCTCTTCCTGTCCAAACTATTTATTGTCCATGTTTCACTTCCATACAAGGCCACACTCCATACAAATACTTTCAGAAACGATTTCCTGACACTTAAGTCTATACTCGATGTTAAAAAATTTCTCTTCTTCAGAAACGCTTCCTTTCCCATTGACAGTCTAAATTTTATATCTTCTCTACTTCGACCATCATCAGTTAATTTGCTCCCCAAATAGCAAAACTCCTTCACTACTTCAAGTGTCTCATTTCCTAATCCAACTCCCTCAGCATCGCCCGACTTAATTCGACTACATTCCATGATCCTCGTTTTGCTTTTGTTGATGTTCATCTTATATCCTCTCTTCAAGACACTGTCCATTCCGTTCAGCTGCTCTTCCAAGTCCTTTGCTGTCTCTGACAGAATTACAATGTCATCGGCGATCCTCAAAGTTTTTATTTCTTCTCCATGGATTTTAATACCTACTCCGAATTTTTCTTTTGTTTCCTTTACTGCTTGCTCAATATACAGATTGAATAACATCGGGGAGAGGCTACAACCCTGTCTCACGCCCTTCCCAACCACTGCTTCCGTTTCGTGCCCCTCGACTCTTATAACTGCCATCTGGTTTCTGTACAAATTGTAAATAGCCTTTCGCTCCCTGTATTTTACCCTTGCCACCATTATAATTTGAAAGAGAGTATTCCAGTCAACATTGTCAAAAGCTTTCTCTAAGTCTACAAATGCAGTCCTATAGATTTCAGAAACTCGTAACTCTCGTGTGTTGTTTGTTGCAAAATGTTCTGATGATTGTGTGAGCTGTATTTATACCCATAATTGTGGTTCAGATGAAGGTGTACTACAATTTGCTCACCTTGAATATCGACTAGATTTGCGTTCAGAGCTATCCTATTCAGCTTGAGATGGTCTAATGTCTCAACAGTCCCTGTGAGGTGTATTGTATTGCTCGTAACCTCCACAATTTTATAACCTGGACACACTGTAGGAAAAAAAATTCTTATGTAGTATGGATTAATCTCTTGTTAAGTCTTGAATTCGTCATGATATTACAGTCAACACGAATTGTACTGAAGCAATATATCCACTTGCTGATTCGACTCAGAAATTTCTATCAGTATTATTCTCCAGCACTTGACCCCTCAAGGAACCTAGTACGAAGAGATTCTACAGAACCTCTGTGGTTAAAATCCACAGTCTGTTCTATTGTTTCTATTTCTGTAATAAACGTATTACCGTTTGAAGAGAACACAGACTGTTTTAAAAATCGTTTTATATACACATTCAAATAGTCATTGTCATAGGAGCCAGGAAGTACTATTACAAATTCCCCACTTCCTAGGCGCAGGGGTTACCTCGGTGGCATTAGATATTCTGTTGTATCCATATCGATCAATGCTATACTCTAGTTCCCCGTCTTAGAAGTGTTGGAGGAAAGCGGTTCACTTTCAATGCAGACAAATGTTCTTTTGAAGTTAGAGTGTGCAACATCACATCTAAACCACAACTGATGTAATGAAGCGCATACTGCTTGTGTTTATGAAATCTTCAAGAGAAACATTAGACACAGATAACCGCAGAGATGTGAATTGAAATCTAGATAGCGTCGAATACTGTAGAACACTTGGTTCTTCTTGGTAAAGTAACGACACAGTTCTGGTCTCAAATCGCTGAATGAATCAAAGTATTTTGAGGAAAGCGTGTTTGTGCCATCAGCCGTTCAATTTTATATCTGTTTTCTATTGGTTTCGATTATTAAAATCATCTTCAAGGAGAAAACTGTAAGGTACAATAAAATTCCATCGTAGTAGATGGAGGAATTAAAAAGTGTCCTCTTTAAACCATAATACTTACACAGAGTACAACAATGGATTAACCATAAATTTCTGTCCTGTATGAGCCTTATAAATGAAGAACATAGATAATTGTCTTAACAGTGTATCTTAACACAGTCCATAAAAACAAGCTGTGCCTTGGCAGAGTTACAGTAATGCACATTTGGTGATAATCCTATACTTAATAATTGTCACTTTATGACTATCAAAAGTAGAAATACAGTGTGATCGCCAAAGACATCAAGTTGGAAGATATACACAGTATGAAAGCCTAAAAAGGTCAGAAATGTTTATTGGTCTAGCCAAAGCTTACAACAACAGAAATACAGAAACAACATGGCGTCCTTTCTCTGAACAACAACATAAATACAGGATGATTCACGAAGATATGCAAATATTTTAATATGTTATTCCACATGTAAAACTAAAGAAAAAAGTTCATATAAACATAGGTTCGCAAATGTTTAGTTACAGACTTATGGCTAATAAAAGATTTTGCCTGAAATTTAGGAATTTTGCTAATATGAAGCCATCGCAAAACTGTACGAGGTTAAAGTAAAGCACGATTTCCATTTATTTTGTTGTTATTTGTGAATCTCATAAAACATGTCCCAGACGTGTATCTGCAGTAGTTTTCCAGAACGTCCAGAGAAGCAAACATTATTATACAAGTAAATACCGAAACAACATGGCGTCCTTTCTCTAAACAACAACATAAATACAGGATGATTCACGAAGATATGCAAATACTTTAATATGTTATTCTACAAGTAAAACTAAGGAATTAAATTCATATAAACATAGGTTCGCAAATACTTAGTTACAGAGTTATGGCTATAAAAAAATTTGCCTGAAATTTAGGAACTTTGCCAATATGAAGCCATCCCAAAACTGTACGAGGTTAAAGTAAAGCACGACTTCCATTGATTTTGTTGTTACTGGTGAATCTCACAAAACATGTCCCAGACGTGTACCTGCAGTAGTTTGCCAGAACGTCCAGAGAAGCAAAGATTATTATACAAGAAAATATGTTTACTTTCCATTAACCCAGATAACCCTGACGTCCTTCTGGAAAGACGACATCACTCACTGTTGAAATTATTTATTTTTGTGAATAACGCATTGTTGCAACAGACTGTGACGCATTGTTATACGAAGTAGGCAGAGTCAGTTGCGCGCTGCGACAGTCAGTTTGACAGTGTCGTTCATAGTGAGTGAGAAACTGTGTCTTGAAGATAGGGCCGATTTTACCATGGACGAACTGACTGACCTTGTCATCGATGGGTATGTATATTTTCTTTCATATTGCGTCAGTAATTCTGAAACTTGTCATACAATATCTTAAAGAATTAACCTATATTATTTATGGGTTTATATTACGATTGAAAGTTTTCGTCAGTTGTAATTCAATAATGTTTTCAACCGTCCTTCCAGAAGGACGTCAGGTTAATATGTTGTCATTTTGTATTCACAGAAAACGATGTACACTGATGGAACTTTTGGACATGTTAGAAGCAAAAGATGAGGAAATGCCTAATACTGGTGTCAATGTAACATTACACCCTCCCCTAAATTCAACTGATGACGTAACAGATGAAGATTCTGGTGCTGAAGAAAATCCAAGTATAGATAAATTACCAGCAAGTCAGCTCAATGCTACTGCGCTTTGTGATTTGTCCATTTTTAACAATGGTAATGCTGTGAATGCAACAAGGAAACAATCCTTCACCACTGATGTTGTTCCAGGACCCTCCAGCAGTACAAAAACAGCAACAATAACAACAACAACCACAAACAAACCAGCAAGGCTATCGAAGAATAAAGTTCTAAACCTCAAGAAATATAACTGGAAAAGTGGTGAAATTGTTAATCCAACACCTGTATGGCCTCTAATGTTACAGTTGAAATGAAGAAAGGGCGAACACCGCTTGAATATTTCCAACAGTTTTTTGATAACGAAGTGCTTCTAATGATACGCAGCCAAGAGAAATACACTAGGTGATTGTTCAGAAGATGAGATGTTGGTGTTTATTTCAATACTTCTGCTAAGTGGATATGTAACAGTGTCACGCAGAAAGATGTACTGGCAATCAGATAAAGACAGTCACAGCGACCTCGTAACAAATGCCATGCCCAGAGATCGATTTGACTTCATCTTTTCCAATTTGCATGTATGCAACAATGACAATTTAGATAAATCAGACCGTTTTGGGAAAATCCGCCCATTACTGTGTATGCTGAATGATAGATTCAAACAATTTGCGCCTCACGTGCGGCATCATTCAGTCGATGAATCGATGGTCCCATACTTCGGAAGTCACGGGTGCAAACAATAGATAAAAGGGAAACCAATCCGATACAGATTCAAATTTTGGTGTGGAGGCACAAGTGGTGGATATATTATTTGGCTCGAACCCTACCACGGAGCTGGCACGTGTAGTAAGGATTATGAAACTAAAGGTATGGGGTACGATGTGGTAATGACTTATGTTGACCAGTTACTTCCACATGTTCCATATCGAATATACTTTGATAACCTCTTCACCAGCGTTGAACTACTACGTGACCTAAAAGAGAGGGGCGTGGAAGCAGCAGGAACAATAAGAGGAAACGGAGTTAAGAACTGTACTCTATCACCTGTAGAAAAAATGGTAAAAGAAAATAGAGGATCATATGAAGTTTGTTCTGACTCAGCATCCGGGATTTCCATTGTACGTTGAAATGATAACAATGTTGTTACTGTAGCCACCAACTTTGACAGAGTGCAACCACTACGCTCTGCAGGAAGATTTTCCAGGGAACAAAAGAAAAGGATTAGCGTGCCTCAACCTAACTTATTACACTCCTACAATACTCATATGGGAGGCATAGATCGAGCTGACCAAAATGTATCCCTATATAGATGCTCTATAAGAGGGAAAAAGTGGTATTTCCCGATCATTGCACATTTTATAGACACTGCAGAGCAAAATGCCTGGGATCTTTACAAGCACAACGAAGACAACGAAGAACCCATAAATCATCTTACATTTCGTCGTCGAATTGTCACTACAATTCTTGAAAGTCACAAAAGAGTCACTACCAGTAGAGGACTTCCTAGTAAGAGGGCAAAACTAGCTTCTAGATTTGATGGAAGAGAACATTATGTTGCTGAATTACCAATGGATGAGGTAACAAAAAAGAAGAAGCAGCTGAAATGTCGAAGTTGCCACAAAAAACTACTACTATATGCATAAAATGTGACGAACCACTTCATGTTTGTTGCTTTTTGTCTTATCATACTAGTGCATAAAATATGTGTGTAGGTTATTTTCTTTGTTTTTTGTATTTATTAGCTGTTTTAGCCTATAATTCAAATTTATTTATGTTTATTTGAAAGTATAAAAACCGAAACAAGTTAATTGCGCAATGTCATATACTTTAAAAACATGTTCCCTTATTGTCCTGACGTCCTTCTGGAAGGACGCCCATTTTTATAAATACTAAATAAAAATAAATACTCAAAATTGTTTTTACTTTCTTCCTTACAACCTTGTGAATGAATGTAGATAAGATATAAATCAATTTTGAAAAAAAAAATTATTCAGGACTATCTGCGTTAAGAATGTAGAAATGTTTATGTCATTGTTGGCAACCGTTAGTGAGTTGTTTCCTAACCTTGAAACGAGTTAGTTTTCTGTATTGTTCAGTGAAAGAACGTAATAACAACAGTGCATTTAAATGAAACCACATAGTGACTGTTGTAGTTTGTACATTATTTATGAAATAGGTATGAAAGAAATTTACGACGGAGGAATACGCCGTGATGGTGTTTATTTATGGCAAATGTGATGGTAATGCTACGGCTGCAGTTAATGAATATCGTGTACGTTATCCAACTCGTAGGATTCCGAATGCACGAACCATACATGGTTAGAAACTGGATGATATTTTAAAAATGGTAAACAATTCCAGCGTATGCACCACAGTGTGTTGGTAGACCCAGTTAGGTAATGAAGTTTCTTGCCGTTCTGTTGCGTTGTCATTATATGTTTAACTTTATTCCTCCTGTGTATAGTCATACGCCACGAAACGTGAATATTGGTTCAAGTCTTGTTTCGCTGAACGTTTCTAACATTTCTGTAAAGGGCAATGTGCAAGAAGTTGAATTTTCTGTTGGAGGCAGAAACAGCCATTATACGTGGCTAAACTTACTGATAGAGTGCATCAGATTAGTGTCCCCATTTAGATAGAGGCTTTGTATTCCACTGAGGAGACCGGGTGATAAGATGCTCAGAAACGTCAGTCAGTGACAGCTTGAGAGAACACTTATCAGTTGTTTACAGAGAACGCGTGTAAGTGACTGAGAACAAACATGTCAATCACGCCTTGCCTCGAAGCTTTGTGTTTCCTTGTCTAACAGCTAGTTATGGCGTTGCATACAGTATTTAGGAAACATCTGTGTGGTTTCAATGTTTGTATACTTATGACGATTACCCACCATTATCAGCTGTATTGGAGGCAATCTCAGAAACTAAACACGATTTTGTTTCGTATCACGGAAGGTATTCGCCAAGATCGCATAAAAAATGCAATGATTACTAGTTGTAGCGAAATTAAATCGCAATCTTCAGATCATTTGTATAGAAAACATTTTTACAGGATCAATCCATTTCATCGACTGCTCACGTTAATTGGCAACAGCTGCATTGGGCATTAAAGAACAGTTACGAAAAATTCTAACGTCAAACCAATATAAAATGCTTACCAATTCAAAGTAAACATACCGCATAGATACGATATTATATAGTACCGTCTCCCGTCATACAACAAAAGTATAGCTGTGCGAACAGTGCACAATAGTCACAATAAAATACATAAGACGTGTATAAAATCCTTTCATGCTGTGTCCTTGTTGACAACTGATAGAAACTTGTGAGGCAATCAACGGAATACATTGTGTTTTGAGGCGCCACACGATGTCAGCCATCTTTAACAAAATATGATTACATCTTCGAAATAGAATGTAAGGAATCTTACATTTTTTATTCTTTGTACATACAAAAATCAATAAAAATAAATGAATTATATACTTTGTTTCCCAAATGTATTCGTCAAAATTATTACAAAAATATTTTTACTTTGTCATGTACCAAAGTTAGTATTTGGTAACAATGACCATAAAAATTTTGCTAATTTGTTTTGCTGATGTTACGGAACTAAACTTCAAGCATTCAAATCGCCTGCCTGCAGTCAGAAATCTCGAAGTTATTCCTACTCTCCCGACGACCGCGAATGATCCCTCATTAATGTATTTTTTTCTCTATTTCATGTCTTATCTACATTAATAATTTGTTGTACGATGCCGGACTGATCCTAAAACAGTTTATGAAATACTTCGGGAAGGTGGTTTTGATTTCAATCGCTAAATTAACCTGCGACAAGTCGCTCTCCTTTTTACCAGCCATTGTCTGACTCATTTCCTCTTTTTCGTTGTTACAGTGGCTTCATGTTACTGAAGGTTTAACAAACTATCACTGTCGGTAAATACTGAAAGTGTGCAAGCCCCTTTAGGTAGTTACGGACGGTTACTCTGACATATTTTACGGTTTTTACTCTTTCCAGTGAGTTTTCTTTAAAAGTGTAATCGAAGAGTAATGAATATCTTCGCATACTGACGCATAATTCGTTATATTACTTATGTTCAGAGTCAGCAGCCAATTCCCGTATCAGTTATCATCGATCGTCCGCATGTCTTCTGACATTTCGCTAGTCACCGCTGAACCACCTTCACGTAGACAACAGCTTCATCTGCAGAAAGCCCCAGAAAGCTTCCGACATTATCCCCTAGATCATTCTTGTATATTGTAAACAATAGTGGCACTCTGACACTCCCTTGAGCTACTCCATAAATTACTATTACATCTGTCAGTTAACCTTCAAGAATAACGTATTAAAATCAGTCTCTTATAAAGTCCTGAATCGAGCCACAAATTTGATCCAAACGCGGTAAGCTTGTATTTTGCTCATTGAACGACAGTGCGGAATTGTACTGAATGCCTTCCTGAAGTCACACAACACGGCATCGACCTGACTGTCTGTCTACAGGGCTCTGTCTTTCATGGACTATGACAGCGAACTGTGTTTAGCCTGGTCTCTGTCTAACGAATCCATTTTGGACTATGTAGAGATCTTCGTTCGCCAGTAACGTCATATTCGCGAGCATAGAATAAGTCCTACAATACTACAACAGATTGACATGATTGATATAGGATTACAATTAGTGCGTAAATTCGATACCTCTGCTGAAAATAGGAATGACCAATACTTCTTTTCCATCCTCTTGGTACCTTTTGTTGGTCGAGCGACCTAAAATGAACTAGTGTGGCAAGGGGATCCCGTTTCTTCAAATAAAATCTGTAGAATCTCAGATGTCTCATTCGGTCCAGACGCCTGTCCACTACTGAACGATTCTATTTGCTTTTCGAAGCCACGATTACTCATCCAACCGTGACTGAAGGAGCCATTTTGCACGCACGAAGAAAACCTTTACCGATCAAACGTCTCAGCTCTCTGGATATTCCGCCCAACAACGCCATACTCCTCTTTCATTCTTATGCTGATGTGTACTTTTCTATAGATTATGTTCCACAACTGTGTATTGTGTGTATAACCGGGGACCTATAAACGACGGAGAGGCTTCGTCCCGTCGCAGCCCACAATGCCCTACCGAACGCAGGGTTATTGTGCGGTTCGGCCCCCAGTGGACACCCCCCCCCCCGCACCTCGCCCCCTCTCCGCCCACGGGAACGTCTCATACCAGACGAGTGTAACCCCAAATGTTTGCGTTTTAGAGTAATTATGGTGTACGCCTTCCTGCTCAGGATGCAGCGCGTTAGACCGAGCGGCTAGCCAGGCGGGTTTCCTCAATTAGTTTAATTCGTGTGATACGATTTGGGGATATTACCCTGTTTTCTACTAAAACGTTACAAAATATTTTTAATACACTGCTCTACCGTACGTAAAACTGCTCCTGGGTCATCCGCTAAAATGGCATCCAGAGTACATGGCAGGCGAAGATCAACGCGCAGAGTTTTAAAATTCGGACAGGACGTTAAAATGTGTCGTACCATCAGCAATTACCCACATGGGCAGAACGGCGCCGGCGCAGCCGTCAGCAGATGGCGATGGCTGAACCAGCAGTGTCCAATTCGTAACCGGGCCAAAACGACCTCCTCCCGCCGAGAAGGGCGTGAAGAGGTCGTCCAAGCCGTGGGAAGAGGTTTCAAGGCCCGAAGCTTGTTGTCCGTAAGTGTATCCCAATCGGCATGCCACAGCGATAAAATGAGCTGACAACTGACCCTGCTACAGTCAGATGAAGGGACACAACAAGAAGCAGTCTGAGGCTGGAGGACCGCATCCTTGGCCGCGGCATCTGCAGCTTCGTTCCAAGGGATACCGACATGGCCAGGAACCCACAAAAAGGTAACCAGAGAACCGTCGTCTGCCAGCTGCTGAAGAGAGCGTTGGATCTGGTGCACGAAAGGGTGAACCGGATACGGATCACTGAGGCTCTGGATGGCGCTCAGAGAATCAGAGCAGATGACATAAGCAGAATGTCGGTGGCGGCAGATGTAAAGAACAGCCTGGTAGAGGGCAAATAGCTCCGCTGTGAAGACCGAACAATGGCCATGGAGCCGGTATTCGAAACTGTGTGCCCCGACAATAAATGAACACCCGACACCGTCATTGGTCTTAGAGCCATCTGTATAAATGACGATCATATTAATGGACTTCGAACGAAGTTCGACAAACCGGGAGCGGTATACCGAAGCTGGGGTAACCTCCTTTGGGAGCGAGCTGAGGTCAAGGTGAACGCGAACCTGAGCCTGGAGCCAAGGTGGCGTTTGGCTCTCGCCCACTCGAAAGGTTGCAGGGAGTGAAAAATCAAGGTGCTGAAGGAGGCGACGAAAGCGAACTCCAGGGGGTAGCAGGGCAGATACATACAACCCGTATTGACGGTCGAGACAGTCGTCAAAAAAGGAACGATAAGACGGGTGGTCGGGCATTGACAATAGCCGACTGGCATACCGACAAAGCAGTATATCGCGCCGGTAGGCTAGTGGCAATTCACCGGCGTCGGCAAGAAGACTCTCGACGGGACTAGTACAGAACGCTCCGATCGCAAGACGTAACCCCCGATGATGTATAGCGGTACCTCGAACAGCCCTCGCATATACCATGTGACCTCTGCACCTTTTCACCCTCAGTCACACTGTGAAGCTGAGCTGTTCGTTCGAATGTTGAAAGATCACACAGAGAAACTCCATTCTTTCCACTCACGCGAGCAGGCACTAAAAGTTTTTCTGTCCCCCTACCGCTCCTTGCCAAGTGACAGGCAGATGCCGGCACAATTTTTACACGCTCAAAGGCAGCGAACCCTGTTGCATATTCCCCGGCCGCCAGAGAAACAAGTCTTTCCGCGAAGAGTGAGGGAGTTTCAGCCCCAGGATGAACTCATTTACAAACTCTTTGGCAAGCGACAGCATTGAGAGTGTGGAGTCACTATCAAAGCTATCTTATATCGTTCGCGGTTCTGTTTGACCACTTCGCCGGCTCCAAAACCAGCTGCATCGCGCATAGGAATATGCCAGTGATTCTGCCGCAGAATGTTTGTCCACAGACCCAATATGTCGCTGGAGTCCTCGTCTGCAGTGGCAGCCGACTCGGCGCTTGCCGCAGCCGCCGTCTTCCTCTGTGGTGCCCATGGAGAACGACGCACCGCCGCCACCGTCGACGCCGCTGACGTCACCGGCACCGGCTTCTATCCAGCTGCCCGAACCGATGTCCAAACACAAGCCGTCCGCAGCTTGTGGTCTACTGGAGCTGGCGCGGTAGCTCAGTGTGTTCGGTCAGAGTGCTGGCTGGCCTCTGTAAAAAGAAACTGAGTGTGAGGATCAACAACGAACTTAAACGGATCTAATGTGACGTCCCTACGATCAAATACACCAAAAAAAATGGGAAAAAAGTGGCTAGCGTTGCTGTATCTGTATCACAGGGTCCCGGGTTCGATTCCCGGCCGGGGTGGAGGTTTTTTACTGCCCGGGGACTGGGTGTTTGTGTTGTCCTCATCATCATCATCATTTGTGGCAGTGGCTCGATTGGACTGTGGATGAAAAACGGACTGTGTAAAAGTTGGGACTTTATATGGGCGCTGATGACCGCGCAGTTGAGCACTCAACAAACCAAACATCATCATTATCGTCATCGGACGAGCCGACCCCGGAAGGTGTGTGATACCTTTTTATTTTTTCTCGCAATGTGAATGTCTTCTTTCCCTCATTAGTAATAAGAAATTGGTACATCGCCTACCGCCCGGTGTGGCCGAGCGGTTCTAGACGCTACAGTCTGGAACCACGCGACCGCTACGGTCGTTCGAATCCTGCCTCGTGCATTGATGTGTGTGATGTCCTTAGGTTAGTTAGGTTTAAGTAGTTCTAAGTTCTAGGGGACTGATGACCTCAGATGTTAAGTCCCATAGAGGTCACACCCATTTGATTTTGTATATCGCCACAGAAGACGGCAAAGATAGGATTTTAAAACAATCTTTGTAACAAAAAAGAAATGTCAGTAAAATATTCAATTTTCCGACAACTTTTGCTTCAATTTCGCTTGAGAATTCTTATGTTTTAGATCTCACCCAAAAAGGACGTGCAATTTTTACTTGTACGTCAGCGCTGTAGTAACAAATGATATGTGCAATAAAAAATCATGACTTTCACCTACAATTGTAAGAAGAGGCAGTAATTTCTCCCATCTGGCAAAATGTCTTTATATAATCATCAAGATTTAATGGATGGACTGTATGATCGCCAACCGCAGAAAATTAGAGCTGATCAAAAAATGTTAGCGTAACATAATACTGACTTGTATTAAATATACATATGTGGAATAATCAGAACAATTGACTTTTTGTTAACCACCAAGTTGATGCAAAATACGGTTTGTGTGACTTCAGTATTGGTACCTTGCATCGTGCGCTACTGGCCATTAAAATTGCTACACCACGAAAATGACGTGCTACAGACGCGGGACTTAACCGATGGAAGAAGATGCTATGATATACAAATGATTAGCTTTTCAGAGAATTCACACAATGTTGGCGGCGGTGGCGACACCTACAACGTGCTGACATGAGGGAAGTTTCCAACATACACATACACAAACAGCACTTGACCGGCGTTGCCTGGTGAAACGTTGTTGTGATGCCTCGTGTAAGGAGGAGAAATGCGTACCATCATGTTTCTGACTTTGATAAAGGTCGGATTGTAGCCTATCGCGATTGCGGTTTATCGTATCTCGACATTGCTGCTCGCGTTAGTCGAGACCCAATGACTGTTAGCAGAATATGGAATCGGTGGGTTCAGGGCGGCAATACGGAACGCCGTGCTGGATCCAACGGCCTCGTATCACTAGCAGTCGAGATGACAGGCATCTTATCCACATGGCTGTAACGGATCGTGCAGCCACGTCTCGATCCCTGAGTCAACAGTTGGGGACGTTTGCAAAACAACAACCGTCTGCACGAACAGTTCGACGACGTTTGCAGCAGCATGGACTATCAGCTCGGAGACCATGGCTGCGGTTACCCTTGACGCTGCATCACAGACAGGAGCGCCTGCGATGGTGTACTCAACGACGAACCTGGGTGCACGAATGGCAAAACCTCATTTTTTCGGATGAATCCAGGTTCTGTTTACAGCATCATGATGGTCGCATCCGTGTTTGGCGACATCGCGGTGAACGCACAGTAGAAGCGTGTATTCGTCATCACCATACCGGCGTATCACCCGGCGTGATGGTATGGGGTGCCATTGGTTACACGTCTCGGTCACCTTTTGTTGGTATTGACTGCCCTTTGAACAGTGGACGTTACATTTCAGATACGTTACGACCCGTGGCTCTACCCTTCATTCGATCCCTGCGAAACCCTACGTTTCAGCAGGATAATGCACGACCACATGTTGCAGGTCGTGTACGGGCCTTTCTGGATACAGAAAATGTTCGACTGCTGCCCTGGCCAGCAATTTCTCCAGATCTCTCACCAATTGAAAACGTCTGGTCAATGGTGGCCGAGCAACTGGCTCATCACAATACGCCAGTCACTACTCTTGATGAACTGTGGTATCGTGTTGAAGCTGCATGGGCAGTTGTACCTGTACACGCCATCCAAGATCTGTTTGACTCAATACCCAGGCGTATCAAGGCCGTTATTGCGGCCAGAGGTGGTTGTTCTGTGTACCGATTTCTCAGGGTCTATGCACCCAAATTGCGTAAAAATGTAATCACATGTCAGTTCTAGTATAATATATTTGCCCAATGAATACCCGTTTCTCATCTGAATTTCTTCTTGGTGTAGCAATTTTAATGGCCAGTAGTGTAACAAGAAATTGGTTCATTGCCACAGAACAAGACAAAGAAAGGATTTTTAAACAATCTTTGTAACAAAAAAGAAAGGCAGTAAAATATTCAATTTTCCCACAACTTTTGCTTCAGTTTCGCTTGAGAGTTCTTATGTTGTAGATCTCACCCAGAAAGGACGTGCAATTTTTACTGGTGCATCAGCGCTGTAGTAATAAATGATATGTGTGACAAAAAATCATGACTTTCACGTACCAACATAAGAAGAGGGAGTAATTTCTCCCTTCTGGCAAAATGTATTTATATAATCATCAACATTTAATGGATGGACTGTATGATCGGCATCCGCAGAAAATTAGAGCTGATCAAAGAATGTTAGCGTAACATAATAGTGACTTCTATTATATATATATATATATATATATATATATATATATATATATATATGTGTGTGTGTGTGTGTGTGTGTGTGTGTGTGTGTGTGTGTGTGTGTGGAATAATCAGAACAATTGAAGTTTTGTTAACCACCAAGTTGATCCAAAATACTGTTTGTGTGCCTTTAGTATTGGTACCTTGCATTGTACTTTCCTTACGTTGCGAGGAAGACTGTGCATGGCACCAAATTTAGTTTCAATAAGAATTCATGCTTTAATTACAGTACTGCACGTAGTAATTATCTCTCATTACGTAAGTTTCATCCCGATTCATACTCTTTGTGTTAGTTGTTGGGCTGCCTCCCAGCACAGTTATTTAAAATCGACCAACAGAACTAACACAAAGGCCTTCACACCGCTTCGGAAGATCCACTCGCCATCCAGCCGAGAACAGCGTCTGCGTCTCTGCATGTGGGCGTGCAAGCTGCGTCTGGCTTTTCGACTGTTTTCGGACGTCCGCGAGGTGGATACCGGGGTGTGAGCAGGGGGCGCCATCAGACACAGTCACTATCCCTGCCTCCTCATTTGCTTCCGCCTTCAGTCCTCCCCCCCCCCCCCCCCACCCCCTACCGTTGTCATATGCGTCCGTCCTACTAGACGACGCTGCGGAGTTTTGGGGGTAGAGGAATGTACTAGGGCAAATCGAAAGGTCTTTGCCCATATTTTTTTAGCCAAATTACGGCTGGAAATGCTTCGTCAACATATGCATTCCCAACGCTGGACCTTTCTCGGTTCCTGCCAGTCTTATGTGCCGGTAGCTCCATCGCATAGCGCTGCTGTCAGTTGTTAAAGATGGCGGTTGTGCTTCACATGTCCACGGCGTTAGAGCAACGAAATGTGATTCGTTTTTTATGGAGTAAGGGACGAACGCCCATCGAGATCTACAGGAAAATACCGACAGTTGTTGTTCCAAACTGTCCCGCTATGTCACCGTTGTTTAAAACTTAACTCCTCCTGAACATGCCATGAACGCCCAACGGTACCGACCGGCCACCGTGTCATCCTCTGACCACAGGCGTCACTGGATACGTAGATGCAGAGGCATGAGGTCAGCACACCTCTCTCCCGGCCGTATATCAGTTTCCGAGACCAGAGTCGCTACTTCTCAATCAAGTAGCTCCTCAGTTTGCCTCAGAAGTGCTGAGTGCATCCCGCTTGCCAATAGCGCTCGGTAGACCGGACTGTCAACCATCCGACAGCGCTTAACTTTGGTGATCTGACGGGGACCGGTGCTACCACTGCGACAAGGTCGTTGGCGTCATCGTTGTTTGGGAACATGAAATCCATGAATGACTACAAACGTCTCCAAGTAGCCGAATGCAAACATTTCCGGTCAGTGATCGGTACAGTCGGACCAGAGGCCCCAGTCCATTCCATGTAAACACACCCACACCATTATGGAGCCACCACGAGCTTGGACAGTTGAAAACCATCTGCTGACATGAACTGTGGGCCATTGTCCGAGACAATGGCCTCGGGAAGACCAAAACAAAAAACAGAATCAAAGCCGTCGGCAGCTCGCGGTCGTGCGGAAGCGTTCTCACTTCCCACACCCGGGTTCGATTCCCGGCGGGGTCAGGGATTTTCTCTGCCTCGTGATGACTGGGTGTTGTGTGTTGTCCTTAGGTTAGTTAGGTTTAAGTAGTTCTAAGTTCTAGGGGACTGATGACCATAGATGTTAAGTCCCATAGTGCTCAGAGCCATTTGAACCAGGAGCAAAGCCGAACCGTACTTGCAGTGGCAGTGGATGTTATGGGGACAACAAAAGGAAACTTAATGTAACCATCACGTGTTCCAGAATGGACCCACGTAATCAATATGAATGCACTGCCACGACACGGACGGACGTACCATTCAAGGAAGCGTTGCGATTGAGCTGACTGATTTTCTGCTCAAACTCTGCAATGAATGGTCGTTTGCTCAATGTGAGCGGTCATGGCCAACCAAGCACAATGACAGCAGGCAAATTGCTTTGTGCGAACTACGCCCCAGTGACCTTCGTGCATTAAACACTGAACTTTCCACTGTAGGATTTAAGGAATAACAACCCGCGCATCATCTTATTCTGTATGCAACAGCAGAACACCTAAACGCGCAGAAAGTGCGTGACGATGCGAAAAATAGCCTCGCGCCACTGGGCGGGGAATTTCTTTCAAATTGCGGGGCCACACATGGCACACTTACTGCAAAACGGCCTGAAGAGCTGCGTCAGAAGCAGTTGCTGCTTCAACACGCCGAAAGTCGGGAGGAAAATACTGAAGACATCTAATATGACTGATGCGTGCCCATCAATTCTGCCCATAGTCGATTGAGACAGGTATAGAAAATGACATGTAGCTCCAGAGCAAAGGGCGCGAGCTGCGGCGGCCAGTATACACTAAGGTGACAAAAGTCATGGGTTACCTCCTAATATTGTGTCAGACCTCCTTTTGCCCGGCGTAGTGCAGTATTCGACATGGCACGGACTGAAAAGGACGTTGAAAGTCCCCTGCAGAAGCATTGAGCCATGCTGCCGCTATGGCCGTCCACAAGTGCAGAAGTATTGCCGGTGCAGGATTTTGTGCACGAACTGACCTCTGAAACAAGTCCCACAAATTTTGGATGGGATCCACGTCGGGCAGTCTGGGTGACCAAATCATTCGCTCCAGCTGTGCAGAATGTTCTCGAAACCAATCGTGAACAATTGAGGCCCCGTGACATCATTGTTCAGGAAACTAAAATCCATGAATGGCTGCAGATGGTCTCCAAGTAGCCGAATATAACCATTTCCGGTCAACGATCGCTACAGTTGGACCAGAGGACCCAGTTCATTGCATGTAAACACAGCCCACACCGTTATGAAGCCACCACAAGCTTGCACAATGCCTTGTTGCAAACCTGGGTCCATGGCTTCGTGGGGTCTGCGCCACACTCGAACCCTACCATCAGCTCTTGCCAACTGTAATTGGGACTCATCTGACCAAGCCACGGTTTTTCAGTTGTCTGAAGTGCACGTCATTTTTGACGGCGGCCGAGTTTAGGTTCGTTCTGCGCATCTGACGTCACAAAACACAGTCAGCCAATGAACAGAGAACGACGTTGCCAGAGCTCGACTGCAGTGCAGAGCACGGACGAGTGCTTTCAGTTTTAGAAACTTTCAGTCATAAATAAAGTGATTGAACAAAAGCTGTGTCTTGATAGCAGACTTTATTTTATAGAACGTTTGGAAAAAGCATTCTTTATACCAATTGTTTCATATTCTATTAATTAATTAAACCAAACAAGCAATAAGCCTCCTAATTCAGGCGATAGCAAGGAAAGGTGTTTGTACCATTCTCACTAACCGCTTTTTCGCAATAAAGAACAGCAGTAATTGTTGATCTCCTATTGTACTTTGACGAAACGTGAGTAATTCATAGTCATACCAACAGTGTTTGTCGGTATTTTGCGTGACATTTTAAAGTCCTCCGGCAGGTGAATTGAATGGTAGCTGCGTTAGCGTAATGGTTAAAGTGTAGGGCTGCTAAGCGAAAGGTTCTGAGTTCAAGCAATGTTTAGTGCTTAATATTTTCTTTATTTAAAAACAATATCGAAGTGTCTTACTTCATGAATTTTATTCGTTTGAATGTAATTTTTTGTGTGGCAACTAAAATCGACCATATGGAAAGTATAGGCTATGGACTTAAACCTCTGCAAACTCTGCAATGATTTACTACATCTAATGCTACACAATAACTGCATTCAACTTAAGAAAATTAAGTTATTTATGGGGGGAAGGTATCAATCAAGAAGATGTGTAAAAATAAAATTTTTGGGCCAAATAGTTTTTGTGAAATCGAATGATACATGTGTCAAAGCAGTCGAAACACCATGTGTCTGTACAGGCTAACAGTGCAATGATGTTAAAATCGCGCACATCGCGGAATGCGGGGAGCACGTCACTGTAGCAGCGAAAGGGTTAATGTGGCCTTGGTGGCTTTACGTCATAAACTACGCGCTCCCTCCTAAACGTAAGTTTGCGAACTATACTATACTATGGCGCTGCTCCTCTTGCGGCGTACAACTGGCAACGCAGCAATCTCCCGCGTCAGGGCGGGCATGCGCGAACCGCCAAGATAAAAGAATTTAACTATAGTGTCCCAACGATGACGTCACGAACCCAGGAGAGGCGCTGCAGGCGACGCCGTGCTGTTACCAAAGGCACTCTGGTCTCTCGTTTGCTGCCATAACCAATTAATGCCAAATTTCGCCTCACTGTTCTAACCGATACGTTTGTCGTACGTCCCTCATTGATTTCTGCTGCTTTTTTGTTAGCACTGAGCAATCTACACAAATGCTGCTGCTCTCAGTCGTTATGTGGATGCTGTCGGCCACTGCGTTGTCTGTGATGAAAGGTAATGCCTGAAATCTGGTGTTGTCAGCACATCCTTGACACTGTAGATCTCAGAATATTGAATTTCCTAACGATTTCAAAAATGGAATATCCCATGTGTCTAGTTCCAACTACCATTCCGCGTTCAGAGTCAGTTACGTAATACTTCCGACCGTGGCCACTTTCGTCAACTTGCAGCGAGCAGTCGAGGAGGAGGAGGGAGTCTGACACCCTGCGGCAAGCCCCCGAGGAAATGACACTGTTTCTGCAAGCACACAGCAGGAAGCCGGGCGAGCAATCAAGTACGAACACGTGATTCTTGAGTTTCTCCCGGCATATTTGATAGTCAAAATATCCACGGGTGTACTGCCGGTCTACAGTGTCCAACGGGCACTATATTTCGGCGATAATACATGTCGCCATTATCAGGTGAACTGACGGACTGAGCTCCTGTGACGAGGGTACCCCTGCGAGAGTCACAAGAATTGATTAGTCAGAAGTTTGACGAGAAGACCACTGAACTTCTTAGGCATGTCTTGACTTCCACGTATTTTCTTTTTAATGGAGAATACTACGAACAAACGGAGGGAGTCGCCATGGGTAGCCACTCTCACCGGTAGTAGCGAATTTGTACATGGAGAACTTCGAGGAGGAAGCCCTGTCGTCACCCGAATGGAAACCTACTTGCTTTTTCCGTCACGTGGACGACACGTTCGTCATCTGGCCACATGGTGTGAATAAACTTGGATAAACTCCTTGACTTCCTTACACATCTAAACTCCATACACCCCAACATCAAATTCACTGTGGAGACTGAAACGGAGGGTAAATTACCTTTCCTTGACGTCTTGGTCAAGAGAAGGGCTGACGGCACCCTAGGTCATGGGATGTATCGGAAGACAACGCACACTGATCTGTATTTGCACGCAGACAGCTGCCACCACCCTTCACAGAGGAATGGGGTACTTAAAACTCCAGTACATAGGGCGCGCACTATCTCTGACGCGGAGAGTCTACCCCAGGAATTGGAACATCTGAGAACTGTATTTCGATAAAATGGGTACTCAGAGTGGCAGATTCAACGTGCTCTCCGACCAACCACTACAGCAAAACCTGTGGAGATGGATGAAATCACGAGGGAGGAGGTAGGCACTGCATTTATTCCATAAACAGGCGCACTCTCGGGGAAAATCGCCCGCATTTTGAAGAAACACCGGGTCGGAACTGTGTTTTGTCCTCCGAATAAAACTCGTGCACTGGTGGGGAGTGCCAAAGATGACCTCGGTTTGAGGAAGGCCGGCGTGTACCAGATTCCGTGTCAATGTGGCAAGTCGTATATTGATCAGACGAAGCGTACCGTCGAGGATCGATGCCGTGAACACCAGAGGCACACCCGACTGATGTACCCGAGCAAGTCGGCGGTCGCTGAACATTGTTTGTCGGAAAATCACGCTATGGAGTATGAACGCACGAGGATTCTGGCACAGACGTCGAGATACTGGGACAGCGTTGTTAGAGAGGCCATCGAAATTCGCACCAATAACGACCTCATAAACCGTGACTGTGGCTATAATCTTAGCAAGGCTTGGGAACCAGCGATTGGGTTAATCAAGAGTAAATCGAGCAAACGTATAGTTGTGACGACCACGGCGGACAGAGCCATAACACCGACGTCATCTCAGACGCCGTCGCAATCTGTTCCACCGCGCGACCGTGGCGCGGGGCGCGGACAGCGGAGGGAGCGCGCCGCGGGCGGAGGGTATTTACATCGGCCGCCGCCGCGACCGAACCCAGTTCCCTCTGAGCAGCCATAGCGTACGTTCACAGGAGCTCAGTCCGTCAGTTCATCTGATGATGGTGACGTGTATGATCGCCGAAATATTGTGCCCGTTGGACACTGTAGACCGGCAGTACACCCGTGCATATTTTTAAGTACGAATACGTTGCGGTTTGACGCGTCTGACAATGTGAAGCGTGCCGAGAACTGTTGGTCACCTGCAGCCATTAGGACAGAACACCAAGAACGTACGCCCGAAAGCACGTGAGTTCTTCTGGCCTGGCGGCAGTCATTTTACCTGCCTTAGACAACAGGAATGTGCCGAAAATTCCAGCGTACCACAGGCGCAGGGAGGAGCGCACACAAAGCGCAGAGAATCCGCGCAGGGAGGCGTGTGAAAGTCTACATCTACATCTACGTGATTACTCTGCTATTCACAATTAAGTGCCTGGCAGAGGGTTCAATGAATCACCTTCAAGCTGTCTCCCTACCGTTCCACTCTCGAACGGCACGCGGGAGAAACGAGCATTTAAATTTTTCTGTGCGAGCCCTGATTTCTCTTATTTATCGTGATGATCATTACTCGCTATGTAGGTGGGTGCCGTAGTAAAGGAGTTTTGCTATTTGGGGAGCAAAATAACTGATGATGGTCGAAGTAGAGAGGATATAAAATGTAGACTGGCAATGGCAAGGAAAGCGTTTCTGAAGAAGAGAAATTTGTTAACATCGAGTATAGACTTATGTGTCAGGAAGACGTTTCTGAAAGTATTTGTATGGAGGGTAGCCATGTATGGAAGTGAAACATGGACTATGAATAGTTTGGACAAGAAGAGAATAGAAACTTTCGAAATGTGATGCTACAGAAGAATGTTGAAGATTAGGTGGGTAGATCACGTAACTAATGAGGAGATATTGAATAGGATTGGGGAGAAGAGAAGTTTGTGGCACAACTTGACTAGAAAAAGGGATCAGTTGGTAGGACATGTTCTGAGGCATCAAGGGATCACAAATTTAGCATTGGAGAGCAGCGTGGAGGGTAAAAATTGTAGTGGGAGACCAAGAGATGAATACACTGAGCAGATGCAGAAGGATGTAGGTTGCAGTAGGTACCGGGAGATGAAGGAGCTTGCACAGGATAGAGTAGCATGGGCAGTTGCATCAAACCAGTCTCAGGACTGAAGAACACAACAACAACAGGTGGGTGCCAACAGAATGTTTTCGCAACCGGAGGAGAAAACTGGTGATCGAAATTTCATAAGAAGATCCCGTCGCAACGAAAAGCGCCTTTGTTTTAATGATTGCCACTCCAATTCACGTATCATGTCTGTGACACTATCTCCCCTACTTCGCTATAATACAAAACGAGCTGCCCTTCGTTGTACTTTTTCGATGTCATCCGTCAGTCCCACCTGATGCGGATCCCAAGCCGCACAGCAAGGCAGCGTTCTTAAGATGTTTTCCTCGACAGTAAAGACGTTCCTTGTAAATCACGGACGTCAACGACTCTGAGACGAAGCCCAAACATCAGACCTCACGCAGAGAGAGAGGGTACAAAGAAGTGTTGTGTAGCTGCTCTCACAACAGCTTCAGAATGCCGGGAAACATCATAAGAAAGTGGAATCGTGAGAAAGATGCCGATTTATGGGTCACACGACAGCCCACGCCAGGTAGGACATTTCCACCTCGGACGGGGAGGCATGGCTATGAAATAGCAGTCTGTCACTGGGATGCATTGAAAATTTTGCCCGCCAATGACAACGACGGAAGGAAGTAAATTTCGAAAATGAGTTGAACTGAGAAATGGATGAGTAGTCTGATGCTTTGTTTTATTGGAATGATATGCTTTTAATAATGCAAGTCCTTCCTTATATTGTTTAAGTACCGACGTATGTACTGCGTGCTCTTGTATTGAATAAATTTTGAAAACTGCCCAGTGGCTTTCCACTCTGGGACACCTGAGTCCGAGCGAACCAGCTCCCAGATAAGTGTCACCCAGTTTTCCCTCCACCTCCCCCTCCCCCAATCATTTTATGCTTCCTAACTGGGTACTTTTCAGCGTTGAGAATCGATCGGAAGACGTAATTCCTCAGGCGAATCAAACGCTGTCAAGTAACCGTAGCAACGTTCAGCATTTGAATGTTGAAGAGTGGGCCTGTAGAACAACTCACAGTGAAAGGCAATATCAGAGCCCATTGTTGCAATTTTTGTGCTGTACGTGGTGGGACAGGCTTGGCAGGATTTAATAAGGCCGCTGATCTGTCAGCAAAAGGAATTTCCGATCTTACAGATACTGGTGGAATTTCGTAACACCATAGGGCATAGACGATGGCGAGCGGCTCTTTTTCAAGTTGACCGTAGTCACACTGCGGTAAACTAACAAGGGAACCTCCCCATCGCAGCCCCCTCAGATTTAGTTATAAGTTGGCACAGTGGATAGGCCTTGTAAAACTGAACACAGACCAATCGAGAAAACAGGAAGAAGTTGTGTGGAACTATGAAAAAATAAGCAAAATATACAAACTGAGTAGTCCATGCGTAACATAGGCAACAACAAGGAATGTGCAAATTCAAGAGTGCCGTGGTCCTGTGACGCCGGCACGGTAGCTCAGCGTGTTTGGTCAGAGGGTTAGCTGCCCTCTGCAATAAAAAAAACTGAGTTAATGGATCAATAACGAACTTGAACGGATGTCTTACGACGTCCGCCCCGAGCAGCTGCAACGAACGAAAGCGAACAAAATGAGTGAGATTTAAAGAAAAAAAAAATGTAGTTAGCGTGAGCCGCTGCGGAGCGAGAAGTCCTTGGTTCAACCCTTCCCTTGGCTGAAAATTTTAACTTTTTTTTCAGTTTATGTGACAAACGCTTATGTTTCCATCACTTTTTTGGGAGTGATTACCACATCCACAAGAAAACCTAAATCGGGCAAGGGAGAAGAATCTTTTTACCCATTCGCCAAGTGTACAAGTTAGGTGGGTTGACAATATATTCCTGTCATCTGACGCTCATGCCGTCACCAGTGTTGTATACACTCCTGGAAATTGAAATAAGAACACCGTGAATTCATTGTCCCAGGAAGGGTAAACTTTATTGACACATTCCTGGGGTCAGATACATCACATGATCACACTGACAGAACCACAGGCACATAGACACAGGCAACAAGCATGCAAAATGTCGGTACCAGTACAGTGTATATCCACCTTTCGCAGGAATGCAGGCTGCTATTCTCCCATGGAGACGATCGTAGAGATGCTGGATGTAGTCCTGTGGAACGGCTTGCCATGCCATTTCCACCTGGCGCCTCAGTTGGACCAGCGTTCGTGCTGGACGTGCAGACCGCGTGAGACGACGCTTCATCCAGTCCCAAACATGCTCAATGGGGGACAGATCCGGAGATCTTGCTGGCCAGGGTAGTTGACTTACACCTTCTAGAGCACGTTGGGTGGCACGGGATACATGCGGACGTGCATTGTCCTGTTGGAACAGCAAGTTCCCTTGCCGGTCTAGAAATGGTAGAACGATGGGTTCGATGACGGTTTGGATGTACCGTGCACTATTCAGTGTCCCCTCGACGATCACCAGTGGTGTACGGCCAGTGTAGGAGATCGCTCCCCACACCATGATGCCGGGTGTTGGCCCTGTGTGCCTCGGTCGTATGCAGTCCTGATTGTGGCGCTCACCTGCACGGCGCCAAACACGCATACGACCATCATTGGCACCAAGGCAGAAGCGACTCTCATCGCTGAAGACGACACGTCTCCATTCGTCCCTCCATTCACGCCTGTCGCGACACCACTGGAGGCGGGCTGCACGATGTTGGGGCGTGAGCGGAAGATGGCCTAACGGTGTGCGGGACCGTAGCCCAGCTTCATGGAGACGGTTGCGAATGGTCCTCCCTGATACCCCAGGAGCAACAGTGTCCCTAATTTGCTGGGAAGTGGCGGTGCGGTCCCCTACGGCACTGCGTAGGATCCTACGGTCTTGGCGTGCATCCGTGCGTCGCTGCGGTCCGGTCCCAGGTCGACGGGCACGTGCACCTTCCGCCGACCACTGGCGACAACATCGATGTACTGTGGAGACCTCAAGCCCCACGTGTTGAACAATTCGGCAGTACGTCCACCCGGCCTCCCGCATGCCCACTATACGCCCTCGCTCAAAGTCCGTCAACTGCACATACGGTTCACGTCCACGCTGTCGCGGCATGCTACCAGTGTTAAAGACTGCGATGGAGCTCCGTATGCCACGGCAAACTGGCTGACACTGACGGCGGCGGTGCACAAATGCTGCGCAGCTAGCGCCATTCGACGGCCAACACCGCGGTTCCTGGTGTGTCCGCTGTGCCGTGCGTGTGATCATTGCTTGTACAGCCCTCTCGCAGCGTCCGGAGCAAGTATGGTGGGTCTGACACACCGGTGTCAATGTGTTCTTTTTTCCATTTCCAGGAGTGTAGAATATATCAGACGTGTTTTCCTGTGGAGGAATTGGTTGACCTATGACCTTGCGATCAAATGTTTTCGGTTCCCATTGGAGAGGCACGTCCTTTCGTCTACTAATCGCACAGTTTTGCGGTGCGGTCGCAAAACACAGACACTAAACTTATTACAGTGAACAGAGACGTCAATGAACGAAGGGACAGATCATAACTTTGCAAAAATAAAGAAAATAAACCTTTCACCCGAGGGAAGACTTGAACCAAGCACCCCTCATTCCGCAGCTGCTCACGCTAACCACGGGACCACGGCGCTCCTGAGCTCATATTCTCCTTGATGTTGCCTATCTTGCACATAGACTACTCAGTTTGTATATTTTGCTTATTTTTTCATAGTTCCACACAACTTCTTCCTGTTTTCTCGATTGATCTGTGTTTAGTTTTTCAAGGCCTATCCACTGTGCCAACTTATAACTAAATCTGATGGGGGTGCGATGGGGAGGTTCCCTTGTAAGAACCACTCTTAGGCGAGAGCACCGCTCTGAATCCATACGAAGCTGCATCCACAGCTAACAAGATAGCCTTAGCTGGGGCAAAGGGAATCAACACCTTCGACTTCACAATGCCCCTTTGAATTGCTGAAATGCATTCTGGCATTGTGTGAACCACACAAAAGGAACATTTTTCCAGGTCAGCCGGTTAAGTGCAGCAGCAATTTTGCGCAGCGTTAGGACTAAATTTTATATAACAGGTGAGCTTCGCCGTAACTGATTGGAGCTCCTTAAGTTACGGGGCGCCGGCAGATCTCTAACTGCAGCCAAGTGCGATCTCGTTGGATGTATAACCTGTACTTTTATTATTACGTGATCTAAATAATTCAATTCTTCCTGGAAGAAGGAACACGTCTCCTTGTTGCAGAAATAACTTGAAACAAAGTCTAAATTTGCTAAATTGTTTGTAGGCGTACGACCCGTGCCGACAAAATCGTCCAGATGGTCAGTAAAGAAGGGACGTTCGCTGTTATCTGTTCCAGGGACTGTCGAAAAATTGCAGAAGTTGAAGCACTTCCAAACGGTAGTCTTTGAAACTGGAACAAACATAGTGAGTGTTCATCACAAAGCATTGCTTCGACTATTCATCCACTGCTAGCTGTACATATGCATCTCGCAAACGTATCTTTGAAAAGTATCTTCCCTGCCTCATTCTGTTCATCGGTTTCACCGGACGTGGAAGAGGAAAAGAATCCACTGCAGTTTCTGGATTTACCATTGCCTTACAGTCAGCATACAAACGTACATCACCTGAGGACTTTTTCGGAATTACCAAGAACTATGTCCATTGGCTTGCAGAAACACGTTCGATAACCCAGTTGTCTTGCCATCTCTGCAATTCCTGAGCAACTTGCTCACGTATTGCAAGGGAGACAGGTCGTGCGCGAAAAAATCACGGCTGTGCGTTGTACTTCACAGTGATGTTCGCTTCAAAGTCTTTTGCCCTTTCCATGCCTGGTGTACATAGTTCCTTGTGCTTACTGCACAAGTCAGAAACGTCAGTATGAAGCAGAGAAACGCTGATTTGTAGCACATTGTTCTGAATACACAAGTTGAACAAATCAAATCGATGTAACCCAAATATGTTTGCACTATTTTTAGAACTGAGTATTTGAAAAGAAACGCACTTTGTGACTTCCTGGAGAGTTGTTGAGAAACTACACACGCCGAGGACAGGAATTTCTTGTCCATTGTAGGCACATAAAATAGACGTAGGCTGCTGTAGAGTGGGTTACCGATTCTGGAATAAATATGTTTATATATCAAGGAAAGAGAAGCACCAGTGTCCAACTCCAACTTAATTGCCTTACGGTCCACTTTTAAGTGAACAGACAGTTTGTTTGCCTTCCAGCGTATTGCAGAGGAAGAATTCCTCTATGTGGAAGTTCTTGGTTCGGCTTGCGTTTGAGTGAGTGGCCTGCCCTGTCGTAGTGTATACACTTGTTGCGCCGTGTGCTACGCGACGGGAAGTTTTTACTTCTACCGTGCTTACTGTTTTTCTGAGCACTATTATCAATTACTTCAATACTGTTCTGCACATGAGACTGAGTGTCTGGTGTCTGGCGAAGGAGTCTCAAAATGAACCTCTGGTGTTTGTTGTGAGACGACTTCAAGATGTTGCATTTCAATGTACTTAGCTTACCCTACTACCGTTCGCCTTCGCCAAGTCCCGAATGGTGGTCTCTCCAAGCTTAGCTACTCGTTTATCCTTCTCTGAAACTTCATTACCGATTTGCCGCATATACACAGTGAACGAGGCAGTGAGTGCTACCAGAAATTGACAACATTTATCCGCAGCTCGTGGTCGTGCGGTAGCGTTCTCGTTTCCCGCGCCCGAGTTCCCGGGTTCGATTCCCGGCAGGTTCAGGGATTTTCTCTGCCTCGTGATGACTGGCTGTTGTGTGATGTCCTTAGGTTTGTTAGGTTTAAGTAGTTCTAAGTTCTAGGGGACTGATGACCATAGATGTTAAGTCCCATAGTGCTCAGAGCCATTTGAACGATTTTTTTTAACAATGTTTAGCTGCAGTGACTGTTAATCTCCCTATGTCGACCAATATTTGCAGAATTGGATAAATAAATACACAAATAAAGTTGAATAAAATTGAACTGAAATTTAGTAAACTTGTTTTGAAACGCTTTTTTTGGGAATTGTAGATTATCTTGCAAAATGCATTACATTTTTCATTCATGCCATGTGTGCTGTGTAAATGTTTCCAGTATGTCTTTCGCAAATGTACAGGATTTTAAAGTGCTTTATCCCTTAGTCTTCTAATTTAACTTCAAGTAGTCACACAAGGGCTTTGCAATCTCGACGTGTGTGTAAGAGATGTTATGATCAGCAGTACTACTTGTTTTCGTAAGTATTGTTGCAAACAATATGAGAAAGAGATAATAAGAAATGACAAGGGATTTGAGTGTCTATGGCGTGTATCTGAAATGAACGCAGGAAATGAGAGAGCCGGTAGAGCTGGTCGAACAAGCGCGATTCGCATGGTAACCTATGTCCGCATCCCTTTGCGTACGGCGTTAGGGGTCGGTGAAGCCGGCCGAGGTGGCCGAGCGGTTCTAGGCGCTACCGTCTGGGACCACACGACCGCTGCGGTCGCGAGTTCGAGTCCTGCCTCGGGCATGGGTGTGTGTGGTGTGCTTGGGTTAGTTAGGTTTAAGTAGTTCTAAGTTCTAGGGGACTGATGACCTCAGAAGTTAAGTCCTATAGTGCTCAGAGCACAACCAAAAAGAATGCGATCAAGTCCCAGTAAGAGGCGGAAAACCCATTGTGTTGCCCTGTCTGGAATATCCACAACTACGTCGACTACAGCGTTTGCAGATAAAGGTCATAAAACTGCAACTCGGCGTCTCTTTTACCTTGATGTCACAAATACATTGAAATCTTTTCCCTACAGACCTGCTACCATGGCGGCTCGGATAGAACGTTGTGTCGCTACCCTCCTGGCGGCACGCGACACTGTTCCACGATGCCTATCGCCGTACGCCAACGGCTGCTATGTGAAATATGTTTGTTATGACCCTCTCTACCAGGCCTCTCATTTTCTATATTCATTTCAGATACACCCTTTATATTAGCAAAGGGCTAGCACGGGGCACGGTCCCAGTTGCAAATTCCCAGTCTAACACCGAACGTTGTTGCCGAGCGGTTCGAGGCGCATCAGTCCGGAAACGCGCTGCTGCTACGGTCACAGGTTCAAATCCTGCCTCCGGCATGGATGTGTGTGTTGTCCTTAGGTTAGTTAGGTTTAAGTAGTTGTAAGTCCAGGGGACTGATGACCTCAGATGTTAACTCCCATAGTGCTCATAGCCATTTGAACCCAGTCTAACGTCTTCCGGGAACAACAAAAATTTGATTTTCAGTATTTCATACAGTTATTGACCAACGTTAAAAATTTAAAATGCTGTCATAATCTACACACTAATCTTAGAGGTTTAACACAGTAAGTCAAGTAAAACACTAAGAAACTGTGCATATGTCGTGAGGCTGCGCAAATTACCTAGATTGTACTGACCAGTATTTCAGAATGAGAGCACTTAACAACCTCCACCAAACTTTACACATAATTTCAAACCTTTATGAATTTTTTTCTCGCTGGCAGATCTCTCAAAATGAAGAAAGAAAAAAAGTTTGTCGCTTTCTGCATTTTTGCTTTTCATGCAGTAAAACTGTGGTATCAAACACGACACTTTTAATTTATTACTCCTTTACTGCTAACTCTATTAGCAAGATATGTTGCAGACAGTATCCAAATACACCATTGAAACTACACTACTGGCCATTAAAATTGTTACACCAAGAAGAAATGCAGATGATAAACGGGTATTCACTGTACAAATACATTATACTAGGACTGACATGTGATTACATTTTCACGCAATTTCGGTGCATAAATCCTGAGAAATCAGCACCCAGAACAACCGCCTCTGGCCGTAATAACGGCCTTGATACGCCTGGGCATCGAGTCAAACAGAGCTTGGATGGCGTGTATAGGTACAGCTGCCCATGCAGCTTCAACACGATACCACAGTTCATCAAGAGTAATGACTGGCGTATTGTGACGAGCCAGTTGCTCGGTCACCATTGACCAGACGTTTTCAGTTGGTGAGAGAGCTGGAGAATGTGCTGGCCAGGGCAGCAGTCGAACATTTTCTGTATCCAGAAAGGCCCGTGCAGGATCTGTAACATGCAGTCGTGCATTATCCTGCTGAAATGTAGGGTTTTGCAGGGATCGAATGAAGGGTAGAGCCACGGGTCGTAACACATCTGAAGTGTAACGTTCACTCTTCAAAGTGCCGCCAATGCGAACAAGAGGTGACCGAGACGTGTAACCAATGGCACCCCATACAATCACGCCGGGTGATACGCCAGTATGCCGATGAGGAATACACGCTTCCAATATGCGTTCACCGCGATGTCGCCAAACACGGATGCGACCATTATGATGCTGTAAACAGAACCTGTATTCATCCGAAAAAATGACGTTTTGCCATCCGTGCACCAAGTTTCGTCGTTGTGTACACCATCGCAGGCACTCCCGTCAGTGATGCAGCGTCAAGGGTAACCGCAGCCATAGTCTCCGAGCTGATAGTCCATGCTGCTGCAAACGTCGTCGAACTGTTCGTGCAGATGGTTGTCGTGCAGCCGTCCCCAACTGTTGACTCAGGGATCGAGACGTGGCTGCACGATCCGTTACAGCCATGCGGATAAGATGCCTGTCATCTCGACTGCTAGTGATACGAGGCCGTTGGATCCAGCACGGCGTTCCGTATTACCCTCCTGAACCCACCGGTTCCATATTCTGTTAACAGTCATTGCATCTCGATCAACGCGAGCAGCAATGTCGCGATACGATAAACCGCGATTGCGGTAGGCTACAATCCGACCTTTATCAAAGTCGGAAACGTGATGGTACGCATTTCTCCTCCTTAGACGAGGCATCACAACAACGTTTCACCAGGCAACACCGGTCAACTGCTGTTTGTGTATGAGAAACCGGTTGGAAACTTTTCTCATGGCAGCTCGTTGTAGGTGTCGCCAACGGCGCCAACCTTGTGTGAATGCTCTGAAAATTTAATCACTTGCATTTCACTGCATCTTCTTCCTGTCGGTTAAATTTCGCGTCTGTCGCATGTCATCTTCGTGGTGTAGAAATTTTAATGGCCAGTAGTGTACATGCTTGAACATAAATGCAAATGCTAGCGAAGCCTGGAGGTTGTGCTGTAGTGTTTTGAACATGAACAGCACCTGTGGAACGTCCCCAAACGGTGCAAGTGTTCGTCGTGGCCAGGAAAACGCTCTGCTTGCTTGTAAGTGCCTTATATCGGTGTTAACTGAATGTGAACATAGGCAAATTGTTAGTGCTCGTACGGTGTGTGCTTCCTTAACCAAGATAGCGAAGTGTTTGGTGTTTCAAAAGGCACTCTGTCGAGGAATTCCATCGCATACAGGGAAATCAGAAAAGCATTATCCGCTAAGCCACAACTTGGACGAAAGTGTGCGTTGAGTTATCGTGGTGGACGGTCTTTGTAGAGGTTCAAATGGCTCTGATCACTATGGGACTTAACTTCTGAGGTCATCAGTCGCCTAGAACTTAGAACTACTTAAACCTAACTAACCTAAGGACATCACACACATCCGTGCCCGAGGCGGGATACGAACCCGCGACCGTAGCGGTCGCGCGGTTGTAGACTGTAGCGCTTAGAACCGCTCGGCCACTCTGGCCGGCCTTCGTAGAGGATTGTGACGAAAAATGAGAGGGCGACAGCTGCGAAAGTCACAGCAGAACTGAATGTCTCATTCGAGAACTCTGTCAGCACCGGAACAAGACAAAGGGAGCTTCATAAGCAGAGAACTGCAGGGCGAGTTGTAATTCCAAAACCACTCATCAGGGATGCAAGTGCACATAATACGAATACTTGATGCTGAGCCATAAAACCTATACTATGGAGAAATGGAAGAATGGCATATGGTCGAATGAGTCTTGTTTCACACTGTTTCCAACTGCTGGGTGAGTTAATGTCCTAAGAGTGAAACATGCCAGGGAGAACAGTGATGATTTGGGCAGCCATATCGCGATATTCCTCGTGCCCCATGGTTACTCTGCGAGGTCGCGTTACTGCCAAGGACTATGTGACCATTTTGGTTGATAAGGTCCATCCCATGCTACAATCTTTGTTCCCAAATGGCGACGCTAGTTTCCAAAACGACAGGGCCCCTGTACCCACAGTTCGCACGGTCCAGGTCTGGAATTGTGAGCACGAGGGTTAATAAATCATCTCTCCTGGTCAACACAGTCACTGGATCTTAGTATTATTGAGCCTTTGTGGTCCACTTTGGACAGACAGTTGCCTGACCACTATCCACCTCCATCATCGTTACATCTACATCTACATTTATGCTCCGCAAGCCATCCAACGGTGTGTGGCGGAGGGCACTTTACGTTCCAGTCGCGTATGGTTCGCGGGAAGAACGACTGCCGAAAGCCTCCGTGCGCGCTCGAATCTCTCTAATTTTACATTCGTGATCTCCTCGGGAGGTGTAAGTAGGGGGAAGCAATATATTGGATACATCATCCAGAACGCATCCTCTCGAAACCTGGACAGCAGGTTACACCGCGATGCAGAGCGCCTCTCTTGCAGAGTCTGCCACTTGAGTTTGCTAAATATCTTCGTAACGCTATCACGCTTACCAAATAACCCTGTGACGAAACGCGCCGCTCTTCTTTGGATCTTCTCTATCTCCTCTGTCAACCCGACCTGGTACGGATCCCACACTGATGAGTAATACTCAAGTATAGGTCGAACGAGTGTTTTGTAAGCCACCTCCTTTGTTGATGGACTACATTTTCTAAGGACTCTCCCAATGAATCTCAACCTGGCACCCGCCTTACCAACAATTAATTTTATATGATCATTGTACAATGCTATAATACTGTAATGCTTAACTTGCCACTGTTTTGCAGGAAGAATTGTATAATGTTTCCTTGAAAACCATGCAGCACTTGTATCTATGCATTCGGAAACTACTGGAAGCTGATTTGAATGCCAATGGCTCTCCTACACCATATTAAGAGTGGTAATGTGTTGTGTTTGTAGTGTTGCCATATTTTTGTCCACCCCTGCACCTGCAAAATTATAGCATTGTACAGCACATTTCAGAAGCTGTGGCTTTTTATATGTAGGAGTTCGATTCTTTAGAGAGTCGAGGTGTGGGTAAACTGGTGGTTGTAGAATAGGTATGCCCTAAAAATTAAAATTACAGTGGCGATTTAGTATTCCCTCGTCCTATTTACAAGATAAAAGCTTCGGTGGTGTGTCTAATTGTTTCATAAGTAACTAACGAGCATTAGCTAAAGCGTAGTGCATTTTGACTTCTCATGAATTTCTCTTTCTACAGTGCAAGTTTCGAAACGCTACTCACTGCAAAATCTAGAGCATAAACTTTTTAGATTTGTATTCTGTCTTAATATTAGAGGTAAATGCGCATCTATCTTCATTTTTCAGAGTGATCCGTGTTTCCTGAATAGCTATAAATTCTAACGTAATTACCTTGTCTTCACAATGAAGTTTCAAACTACAAAATTTGTAGGGTTCCCCTTAATACATCACGTGTACACTACACCCAGGGAGCAGCTACTGGGGTAGCGAAATATGTGTGGCATGCACATGTGATTTTTTAGGTTAGATGAACTCTCCCTTGGGATCAGAGTTGAATTTTGTGACGAAATCGAAGATACATGAGCAACATTGTTCCCAGAGAAAGCTCGCCCCTGTAGATAGGAAATAGAAAAGAATGATATAACCTACATCTACATCTACGTGATTACTCTGCTGTTCACAATTAAGTGCCTGGCAGAGGGTTCAATGGACCACCTTCAAGCTGTCTCTCTACCGTTTCACTCTCGAACGACGCGCGGGAAAAACGAACACTTAAATTTTTCTGTGCGAGCCCTGATTTCTCTTATTTTATCGTGATGATAAATTCTCGCTAGGTAGGAGGGTGCCAACAGAATGTTTTTGCAACCGGAGGAGAAAACTGGTGATTGAAATTTCAAGAGAAGATCCCGTCACAACGAAAAACGCCTTTGTTTTAATGATTGCCACTCCAATTCACGTATCACGTCTGTGGCACTATCACCCCTATTTCGCGATATTACAAAACGAGTCGCCCTTCTTTGAACTTATTCAATATCATCCGTCAGTCCCACTAGATACAGATCCCACACCGCACAGCAATGCTCCAGAATAGAGGGACAAGTGTAGTGTAAGCAGTCTCTTTAGTAGTTATCTGTTGCAGCTTGTAAGTGATCTGCCAATGAATTGCATTCTTTGGTTTGCTCTACCCACATTATCTATGTGGTCGTTCCGGTTTAGGTTCAAAAATGGTTCAAACGGCTCTGAGCACTATGGGACTTAACGTCTTTGGTCATGAGTCCCCTAGAACTTAGAACTAATTAAACCTAACTAACCTAAGGACGTCACACACATCCATGCCCGAGGCAGAATTCGAACCTGCGACCGTAGCGGTCGCGCGGTTCCAGACTGTAGCGCCTATAACCGCTCGACCACTCCGGCCGGCCCGATTTAGGTTATTTGTGATTGCAATCCCTAAGTATTTAGTTGAATTTACAGCCTTCTGATTTGTGTAACTTATCGCGTAATCGAAATTTAGCGGATTTCTTTTGGTATTCATGTGAATAACTTCACACTTTTCTTTATTCATTGTGAACTGCCACTTTTCGCACCTCACAGATATCTTTTCTAAATCATTTTGCAATTCGTTTTGGTCATCCGATGACTTTACAAGACGGTAAATGACAGCATCATCTGCAAATAATCTAAGAGGGCTACTCAGATTATCTCCCACGTCGTTAATATACGTAGATCAGGAACAATGGAGGGCCTATAACACTTCCTTGGGGAACGCCGGATATTACTTCTGTTTTACTCGGTGACTTTCCGTCTGTTACTACGAACTGTGATCTTTCTGACAGGAAATCACGAATCCAGTCGCACAACTGAGGCGATATTTCATAGGCACACAGTTTAGTTAGAAGATGCTTGTGAGGAACGGGGTCGAAAGCCTTCTGAAAATCTAAAAATATGGAATCAATTTGACATCCCCTGTCGATAATACTCATTACTTCATGAGTATAAAGAACTAGTTGTGTTCCGGAAGAACGATGCTTTCTGAATCCGTGCTGACTATGTGTCAGTAAATCGTTTTCTTCGAGGTACTTCATAATGTTGGAATACAGTTTATGTTCCGAAACCCTACTGCAAATCGACGTTAGTGATATGGGCCTGTAATTCAGCGGATTACTCCTACTTCCATTTTTGGGTATAGGTGTGACTTGAGCAACTTTCCAGTCTTTAGGTACGGAACTTCCTGTGAGCGACCCGTTGTATATAATTGCTAAATATGGAGCTATCGCATCTGCATACTCTGAAAGGAACCTGATTGGTATACCATCTGGACCGGAAGCCTTGCCTTTAAGTAGCTTTGCAACACCGAGCATATCTACTTCTATGTTTCTCATCTTCGCAGTTGTTCTTTATTGGAATTCGGGAATATTTACTTCGTCTTCTTTGGTGAAGGAGTTTCGGAGAACTGTCTTTAATAACTCTGCTTTGGTGGCACTGTCATCAGTGACTTCACCGTTGTTATCGCACAGTGAAGGTATTGATTGCGTCTTGCCACTGGTGTGCTTTATATATGACCAGGAGTTCTTTAGGTTTTCTGCCAGCTTCGCAGAGAAAGTTTCGTTGTGGAAATTATTAAAAGCATCTGGCATTGAAGCACGCGCTATATTTCGAACTTCTGCCAAACTTTGCCAATCTTCGGGATTTTGCGTTCTTTTAAATTTGGCATGCTTTTTTCGTTGCAGCAGTGATCTGGCCCGTTTTGTGTACCAGGGGGGATCAGTACCATCACTTATTTATGTGGTGTATACCACTCAATTGCCATCGATACTATCTCTTTGAAATCATTCCACATCTTTTCTACGCTTACGTGATCAGATCGGAAGGAGTGGGGACCGTCTCTTAACAAGGCGTTAAGAGCATTTTTATCAGCTTTTTTAAACAGATGTACTTTGCGCTTCTTTTTGATGGTTGTGGGTGTTACAGTATTGAGCTTAGCAGCAACTGCCTTGTGGTCGCTAATCCCTATATTCGTCATGATACTCCCTATTTGTCCACGATTATTTGTTGCTAAGAGGTCAAGTATGCTTTCGCAACCATTTACGCTTCGAGTAGGTTCATGAACTAATTGTTCAAACTAATTTTCTGAGAAAGCATTTAGTACAATTTCGGATGACGTTTTATGCCTGCCGCCGGCTTTAAACGTATAATTTTTCCAGCATATCGAGGGTAGATTGAAGTCGCCACCGACTATAATTGTATGAGTGGGGTACCTGTTTGAAATGAGACTCAATTTTTCTTTGAACTGTTCAGCAACTATATCTTCTGAGTCGGGGAGTTGGTAAAACGATCCAATTAATAGTTTGGTCCTGTTGTCAAGTATAACCTCTACGCATACTATTTTCTACTTCAATTTCATTATAAGGTAAACTACTTCTGACAGCAATAAATACTCCACCATCAATTGTATTTAATCTATCCTTTCCGAACACTGTTAGATCATTTGAAAACATTTCGGCTGATCTTATCTCCTGCTTTATCCAGCTTCCTGTACCTATAGCTATTTGAGCTTCAGTGCTTTCAATTAGGGCTTGGAGCTCTGGTTCTTTCCCATCACAGCTACGACAATTTACAACTACATTACCGATCGTTTCTACAACTACCTTACTGTGTTTTACCTGCCCCCTCTTAGACGGACCCCCTTTCAGTGGTTTCCTGAGACCCTCTAAACTAAAAAAACCGTCCAGTCTCTTCCACACAGCCCCCACTACCCGTGTAGCCGCTTCCTTTGTGTAGAGGACTCCTGACCTATTGAGTGGAAGCCAGAAACACACCAGCCGATGGCGCAAGTCAAGGAATCTGCAGCCTACAAGGTCACAGAACCGCCTGAGCCTCTGATTCAGACACTCCACTCGGCTCTGCACCAAAGGACCACAGTCGGTTCTGTTGACGATGCTGCAGATGGTGAGTTCCGCTTTAATCTCGGAAACAAGACTGGCAGTCTTTACCATTTCCTCTAGCCACCCAAAACCAGAGAGAATCTCCTCTGATCCAAAGCGACACACGTCATTGGTACCGAAATGGGCCACCACCTGCAGCTGGCTGCACCCTGTACTCTTCATGGCATCTGGAAGCACCCTTTTCACATCCGGAATGACTCCCTCCGGTATGCACACAGAGTGCACACTGTCTTCCTTTCCTTCCTTGGCAGCCATGTTCCTAGGAGGCCCCAACTGCCAGCAACCCCCCCCCCCACCCCTCAGTGAATGCCCAGACCTTGTGGGCCGAGAAGCTTCCTCTGGAACAGGGTGGAAGACTGCATCCGGCTCAGAGACTTCGTCAGCCACAGATAACATCCAAAACCTGTTCGTCAAACGAACCAGGGAGGCCCTACAATCGACCCCACGGAAAGTTTTTTGCTGCTTGCCAGTTTTTGGAATGATCTCCAATTTGATCACGGGTGAGGGGTCAACCTCAGTGCAGGCAGTACCCGGGGCGGCCACAGCAGTGGATCGATCGGGGGACACATGGGTCGTGCTCAACGTCCCTCGCATCCCCGCATCCGACCCCACACAGTGATGCGCCTTGACAGCCTCAAGCTGTGTGACAGAAGGTAACACTGCCTGGAGCAGTGAGCTAAGGGTCACCAACTCAAACAAATGGTGTACTCGCCTTATTAGCGGCAGGAATTCGCAGTGCTCTCTTACTGATGGTGTAATTGATACTAAGCTGTTCTAAGCAAAAAATGATATTAGTAAACTGCAGGAACATCCTTGGTAAGGTCTCAAAATTAGTATCTCTTACTAAAGATTATAATGCCCAGATAGTGTGAGGAACAAAAAGTTGCTTGAAACCGGAAGTGAACAGCAACGAAATGTCAAATTCACAATGGAATATTTTTTGTAAGAACAGATTAGACCCCAATGATGGCGGCGTGTTTATTTCAGTGAAGAATACGATAATATCTAGTGTGGTTATCACGGATTCCGAATGTGAATTAGTCTGGATGAATTTGAGCATCAAAGGTGGGCAGAAATAGTAATCGGGTGCTTTTATAGATCTCTGGCGTCAAGAGCTGTAATGGTAGAGAACTTCCGAGAGAACTTTCAGAATGTCGTCAATAAGTGTCCTAATCATGCTGCTGTAATAAGGCAGTGGCGTCAACTTGTCAGGAGTACACTGGGAAAGTCATGCTATCAGAAATGGTGCCAGAGACAAGATATGTGTGCCATTATTCTGAATGTCTTGTCAGATAATTACTTCGAACAAATAGTTACTAACTCGTGAAGATAACGCCTTAGACCTGCTATCACAAACAGAATGGAAGTTATCGAATCATTTAACGTGGAGAAAGATATTAGAGATTATACGGCTGTGATAGCAACTATGACTAAGGGTATTACAACATATTTTTGTAGCAACATATTTTTGTTAGGCAAGAGTGACAGAATACAAATTGCAGAGTATCTCAGTAGTCAACATCAAATATTCAGAGCTGAGAGAGGAGACTTGTAGCGCAAATGAAAAAATTCGAAAGCATCGTTCAGTATGCCTTTGACAAGTATGTTCCGAGCAAGGTCCTAAGGGATGTGAAAGACCCACTGTGGTTTAATAGCCGTCTTAGAAAACTGCTACGTAAACAAAGATAAATTCATCACAAGTTAGCTGAACGAAGCGAAAACGAGCCTACTGAGAACAATGAGAGAAGCGTTTGATGACTTTGAAAGTAAAATTTTGTCAGTCGATCTGACTAAAAAACACTAAGAGGTTCTGGTCTTATGTAAAATCAGTAAGCTGTTCGAAATCATATATTCACTCACTCAGTGACCATACTGTTGCTGAAGTGGTAGACAACAGAGAGAAGAACGGAATACTGAATTCTGTCTTCCGAAATTGTTTCACCGCGGGAGATCGTAATACGATCGCTCCTTTCGATCACAGTATGAACTTCGATATGGCGGATACTGAGATAACTGATCACGGAATGGAAAAACAACTACAATCACTTTGTAGCGGAAAGGCATCAGGCCAGGTGAAATACCTATAAGATTCTACAAAGATTATGCGATAGAACTTGCTCCCCTTTTAGCTGTAATTTATCGTAGATAGCTTGAGCAACGAAGCGTACCAAGCGAGTGGGAAAAAGCACAAATCGTCCCCGTTTCCAAGAAGGGTAGTAGAACAGATGCACATAATTATAGGCATATATCGTTGACGCCAATATGTTGTAGAATTATAGAACATGTTTTGTTGTTGTGGTCTTCAGTCCAGAGACTGGTTTGATACAGCTCTCCATGCTACTCTATCCTGTGCAAGCTTCTTCATCTCCCAATACCTACTGAAACCTACATCCTTATGAATCCGTTTAGTGTATTCATCTCTTGGTCTCCCCCTACGATTTTTACCCTCAACGCTGCCCTCCAATACTAAATTGCTGATCCCTTGATGCCTCAGAATATGCCCTACCAACCGATCCCTTCTTCTAGTCTAGTTGTGCCATAAATTTCTATTCTCCCCAATTCTGTTCAATACCTCCTCATTAGTTATGTGATCTACCCATCTAATCTTCAACATTCTTCTGTAGCACCACATTTCGAAAGCTTCTATTCTCTTCTTGTCTAAACTATTTATCGTCGACGTTTCACTTCCATACATGGCTACACTCCATACAAATACTTTCAGAAACGACTTCCTGACGCTTAAATCTATACTCGATGTTAACAAATTTCTCTTCTTCAGAAACGCTTTCCTTGCCATTGCCAGTCTACATTTTATATCCTCTCTACTTCGGCCATCATCAATTATTTTGCTCCCCAAATAGCAAAACTCATTTACTACTTTAAGTGTCACATTTCCTAATCTAATTCCCGCAGAATCATCCGATTTAATTCGACTACATTCTATTATCTTCGTTTTCCTTTGTTTGATGTTCATCTTATATCCACCTTTGAAGACACTGTCCATTCCGTTCAGCTGCTCTTACAGGTCCTTTGCTCCCTCTGACAGAATTACAATGTCATCGGCGAATCTCAAAGCTTTTATTTCTCCTCCATGGATTTTAATTTCTACTCCGAATTTTTCTTTTGTTTCCTTTACTGCTTGCTCATTGTACAGATTGAATAACATCGGGGAGAGGCTACAACCCTGCCTCACTCCCTTCCCAACAACTGCTTCCCTTTCATCCCCCTCGACTCTTATAATTGCCATCTGGTTTCTGTACAAATTGTAAATAGCCTTTCGCTCCCTGTATTGTACCCCTGCCACTTACAGAATTTGAAAGAGAGTATTCCAGTCAACATTGTCAAAAGCTTTCTCTAAGTCTAAAAGTACTAGAAACGTAGGTTTGCCTTTCCTTAATCTACACTCCTGGAAATGGAAAAAAGAACACATTGACACCGGTGTGTCAGACCCACCATACTTGCTCCGGACACTGCGAGAGGGCTGTACAAGCAATGATCACACGCACGGCACAGCGGACACACCAGGAACCGCGGTGTTGGCCGTCGAATGGCGCTAGCTGCGCAGCGTTTGTGCACCGCCGCCGTCAGCGTCAGCCAGTTTGCCGTGGCATACGGAGCTCCATCGCAGTCTTTAACACTGGTAGCATGCCGCGACAGCGTGGACGTGAACCGTATGTGCAGCTGACGGACTTTGAGCGAGGGCGTATAGTGGGCATGCGGGAGGCCAGGTGGACGTACCGCCGAATTGCTCAACACGTGGGGCGTGAGGTCTCCACAGTACATCGATGTTGTCGCCAGTGGTCGGCGGAAGGTGCACGTGCCCGTCGACCTGGGACCGGACCGCAGCGACGCACGGATGCACGCCAAGACCGTAGGATCCTACGCAGTGCCGTAGGGGACCGCACCGCCACTTCCCAGCAAATTAGGGACACTGTTGCTCCTGGGGTGTCGGCGAGGACCATTCGCAACCGTCTCCATGAAGCTGGGCTACGGTCCTGCACACCGTTAGGCCGTCTTCCGCTCACGCCCCAACATCGTGCAGCCCGCCTCCAGTGGTGTCGCGACAGGCGTGAATGGAGGGACGAATGGAGACGTGTCGTCTTCAGCGATTAGAGTCGCTTCTGCCTTGGTGCCAATGATGGTCGTATGCGTGTTTGGCGCCGTGCAGGTGAGCGCCACAATCAGGACTGCATACGACCGAGGCACACAGGGGCAACACCCGGCATCATGGTGTGGGGAGCGATCTCCTACACTGGCAGTACACCACTGGTGATCGTCGAGGGGACACTGAATAGTGCACGGTACATCCAAACCGTCATCGAACCCATCGTTCTACCATTCCTAGACCGGCAAGGGAACTTGCTGTTCCAACAGGACAATGCACGTCCGCATGTATCCCGTGCCACCCAACGTGCTCTAGAAGGTGTAAGTCAACTACCCTGGCCAGCAAGATCTCCGGATCTGTCCCCCATTGAGCATGTTTGGGACTGGATGAAGCGTCGTCTCACGCGGTCTGCACGTCCAGCACGAACACGCTGGTCCAACTGACGCGCCAGGTGGAAATGGCATGGCAAGCCGTTCCACAGGACTACATCCAGCATCTCTACGATCGTCTCCATGGGAGAATAGCAGCCTGCATTGCTGCGAAAGGTGGATATACACTGTACTAGTGCCGACATTGTGCATGCTCTGTTGCCTGTGTCTATGTGCCTGTGGTTCTGTCAGTGTGATCATGTGATGTATCTGACCCCAGGAATGTGTCAATAAAGTTTCCCCTTCCTGGGACAATGAATTCACGGTGTTCTTATTTCAATTTCCAGGAGTGTATTTTCTAAGATAAGTCGTAGGGTCAGTATTGCCTCACGTGTTCCAACATTTCTACGGAATCCAAACTGATCTTCTACCAGTTTTTCCATTCGTCCGTAAGGAATTCGTGTTAGTATTTTTCTTCCGTGACTTATTAAACTAATAGTAATTTTCACATCTGTCAACACCTGCTTTCTTTGGGACTGGAATTATTATATTCTTCTTGAAGTCTGAGGGAATTTCGCCTGTCTCATACATCTTGCTCACCAGATGGTAGAGTTTTGTTAGACCTGACTCTTCCAAGGCTGTCAGTAGTTCTAATGGAATGTTGTCTACTCCTGGGGCCTTGTTTCGACTTAGGTCTTTCAGTGCTCTGTCAAACTCTTCATCTTTATCTACATTCTTCCATTTCTATAATATTGTCCTCAAGAACATTGCCGTTGTACAGACCCTGTATATACTCCTTCCACCTTTTCGCTTTCCATTCTTTGCTTAGAACTGAGTTGCCATCTGAGCCCTTGATATTCATGCAAGTGGTTCTCTTTTCCCCAAAGGTCTCTTTAAGTTTCCTGTAGGCAGTATCTATCTTGCCCCTAGTGATATGCGCCTCTACAACCTTACATTTGTCCTCTAGCCATCCCTGCTTAGGCAATTTGCACTTCCTGTCGATCTCATTTTTGAGACATTTGTATTCATTTTGCCTGCTTCATTTATTGCATTATTATCTTTTCTCCTTTCATCTATTAAATTCAATGTCTCTTCTGTTATCCAATTATTTCTACTAGCCCACGTCTTTTTACCTACTTGATCCTCTGCTACCTTCACTATTTCATCTCTCAAAGCTACCCATTCTTCTCCTACGGTATTTCTTTCCCCCATTCTTGTCAATCGTTCCCTAATGCTCTCCCTGATGCTCTCTATAACCTCTGTTTCTTTCAGTTTATCCAGGTCCCATCTCCTCAAATTCCCACCTTTTTGCAGTTTCTTCAGTTTTAATCTACAGTTCATAACCAATAGATTGTGGTCAGTCCACATCTGCCCCTGGAAATGTCTTACAATTTAAATCCTGGTTCCTGAATCTCTGTCTTACCATTATATAATCTATCTGATACCTTTTAGTATCTCCAGGATTCTTCCAGGTATACAACCTTCTTTTATGATTCTTGAACCAAGTGTTAGCTATGATTAAGTTATGCTCTGTGCAAAATTCTAGCAGGCGGCTTCCTCTCTCGTTCCTTACTGGTTCAAATGGCTCTGAGCACTATGCGACTTAACTTCTGAGGTCATCAGTCGCCGATAACTTAGAACTAATTAAATCTAACTAACCTAAGGGCATCACACACATCCATGCCCGAGGCAGGATGCCAACCTGCGACCGTAGCGGTCACTCGGTTCCAGATTGTAGCGCTTAGAACCGCACGGCCACTCCGGCCGGCTCGGTCCTTACTCCCATTCCATATTCGCCTACTACGTTTCCTTCTCTTCGTTTTCCTACTGTGGAGTTCCAGTCACCCATGACTATTAAATTTTCGTCTCCCTTCACTATCTGAATAATTTCTTTTATCTCACCATGTATTCATCTATCTCTTCGTCATCTGCGGAGCTAGTTGGCGTATAAACTTGTACTACTGTTGTAGGCGTGGGCTTCGTATCTATCTTGGCCACAATAATGCGTTCACTATGCTGTTGGTAGCAGCTTACCCGCACACCAATTTTTTTATTCATTATTAAACCTACTCCTGCATTACCCCTATTTGATTTTGTATTTATAACCCTGTATTCACCTGACCAAAAGTCTTGTTCCTCCTGCCATCGAACTTCACTAATTCCCACTATATCTAACTTTAACCTATCCATTTCCCTTTTTACATTTTCTAATCTACCTGCCCGTTTAAGGGATCTGGCATTCCACGGTCCGATCCTTAGAACGCCAGTTTTCCTTCTCGTGATATCAACGTCCTCCTGAGTAGTCCCCGCCCGGAGATCCGAATGGGGGACTATTTTACCTCCGGAATATTTTACCCAAGAGGACGCCATCATCATTTAACCATACAGTAAAGCTGCATGCCCTCGGGAAAAATTACGGCTGTAGTTTCCCCTTGTTTTCAGCCGTTCGCAGTACCAGCACAGCAAGGCCGTTTTGGTTAGTGTTACAAGGCCAGATCAGTCAATCATCCAGAGTGTTGCCCCTGCAACTACTGAAGAGGCTGCTGGCCCTCTTCAGGAACCACACGTTTGTCTGGCCTCTCAACATATACCCATCCGTTGTGGTTGCACCTACGGCACAGCTATCTGTATCGCTGAGACACTCATGCCTCCCCACCAACGGCAAGGTCCATGGTTCATGGGGAAGGAGAACATGTTTTACACTCACGTATTATGTTGTTTCTGGAGAACGAAAATCTCCTCTATAAAAATCAACACGGATTCCACAAACAGAGATCTGGCGGAGCTCAGCTCGCTCTGTTCCTCCATGAAATCCGCAAAGCTGTAACCATCGGTGCTTAGTTTGCTGCGGTGTTCCCCAACATCAGGATGACATTTGACACTGTACCGCTCCGCCGCCTACTGGAAAAAATAAGTGCTTACCGAATATCGGACCAGATTTGTGAATGGATTCGAGACTTTCTTACAGCTAGAATTCAACACGTCGCTCTTAACGCAACAAGATCGATAAATTTATCGGGAATTTCGGGAGTACCCAAGATAGTGTTATAGGATCGTTACTATTACAATGCATGTAAGTGGTTCATTAGAATGCGTCGGAAGCTGTTTAAAGGTGTTCGCTGATAATGCGCTTGTGTATAAGAAGGTAGCAACGCCAGAAGTCAGTAAAGATTTTCACAAGAATATACACAGGACTGGACTGGCAGTTGACTCTGAACGTAAATAATTACAACATACTGCGCATAGATAGGAAAAGGAATCCATTGCTGTACAACTACACTATTGATGACAAATTGCGGAAAATTGTAAATATCGTGAAGTATCTAGGAGTATCCATCCAGAGCGACCAAACAAAACGCCCATGATGTGAATTTATTTTGGTAATGTGGGGTACCACTTCTTACTTCTATCTGTTAGATAACAGACTACATGACGGAACCACCCTTCAGCTATACCGCTATAATATTATACGCATTGGGGATTTGACTTTATCTGATTAATATTTTGTCTCTCATGCTGAAGCTGAAGTGGACGCAGTGTAACAGATTTTCAATTACTTTGTCTCCCACATAAATTAATTTAAAAGGGATAATAGGGTTTGGTCTCTACTAAAATTATAGATCTCCAGTGTGATCACACGTATAGATTTTCGAAAAACACAAGGTTGAAATTCGGCGAATAATTATGAATAAATCTTAGTTAGAATGAATACAAAAGTGCTGCGGTGCAGTTGACAATATAGGTGGAATCTAAGGAATGCCTGATTATAATTCACGGTATTGGTAGAGATTGTGAACGTCAAAATACGCCGGCCGGTGTGGCCGTGCGGTTCTTGGCGCTTCAGTCCGGAACCGCGTGACCGCTACGGTCGCAGGTTCGAATCCAGCCTCGGGCATGGATGTGTGTGATGTCCTTAGGTTAGTTAGGTTTAAGTAGTTCTAAGTTCTAGGGGACTGATGACCACAGATGTTAAGTCCCATAGTGCTCAGAGCCATTTGAACCGTCAAAATACGCGCTAACTCGCTGTATGTATACGACTGTTCCTGTTTGCAAAGGTGAATGCGGTATGCGGTGAGCAATTCACCTCGAGTATTCCCGTCTGCAGCTCGTGGTCTCGCGGTCGCGTTCTCGCTTTCCGAGCACGGGGTCCCGGGTTCGATTACCGGCGAGAACAGAGATTTTCACCTGCCTCGAAATGACCGGGTGTTTTGTGTTGTCCTCGTCATTTCATCATCATTCATGAAAGTGGCAAGATTGGACTGAGCAAAGGTTGTGAATTTGTACGGGCGCTGATAACCGCACAGTTGAGTACCCCACAAACCAAAGATCATCATCATCCAGTATTCCTATCAAGCCAGGACAGCACAATCTTTACCATACACCATCAGGAGCCTGTAGCGCAATGACCGAGCCAGGTGACGCAGTGGTTGTTAGCACACTGGACTACTATGCGGGACGACGACAGTTCAAACCCGCGTCTGGCCATCTAGATTTAGGTTTTCCGTGATTTCTCTAAATCGAGCCAGGAAGTTTCCGGGATGGTTCCTTTGAAGGAGCACAGACGATTTCCTTCCCCATCCTTGACACAGTCCAAGCTTGTGCTCTGTCTCTAGTGACCTCGATGCCGACGGGACGTTAAACCCCTTCCTTGTACTGTGGTGAACTGCGCCAGAACGGGAGTCAGAGGCAGAATCTTAAGGCAATGTAATTCACCCACTAGAGAAGGCGCATGCTTGACCGATTCTTGAGTATTGCTCATGATTCCGGAGCCCTTCCCAGGTAGGGCAGATAGAGAAGATCCAACAGATAGTGGCGCATTTCATCACAGGATCGTTTAGACCGTGCGAGACCGTTGCAGAAATGCTTAACAAATTCTCATGGCAGACGCTACAGCAGAGGTGCTGTGCATCACAGAGATTAACTGTTGGAATTTCGAGAGAGTACTTTTCGGGAAGTGTCGGACAACCTGTTACTTCGTCCCACATACATCTCACGAAGTGATGCAACAAGAAAATAGGAGATATTAGAGCTAATAGAGAGTCTTACCAACAATCTACCTTCCCATGGGCCATTCGCAATTGGAACAGGGAAAACGGAATTATTTCGTGGCACCAGAGGTACTCTCCGTCGCACGCCGTCAGCTGCCTTGCGTAGTGTTGATGTAGATGTAGAAGAAAGCGCCATCTTGGTTCAATCCTAGGCTGTTAGGTCAGTTCTCAAAAATGGTTCAAATGGCTCTGAGGACCATGGGACTTAACATCTATGGCCATCAGTTCCCTAGAACTTAGAACTACTTAAACCTAACTAACCTAAGGACATCACACAACACCCAGCCATCACGAGGCAGAGAAAATCCCTGACCCCGCCGGGAATCGAACCCGGGAACCCGGGCGTGGGAAGCGAGAACGCTACCGCACGACCACGAGATGCGGGCATAGGTCAGTTCTCTCAGCCAGTTTCAGGGTGGTTTCCTACATTCACTTAGATCAGGGCTGGGGCAACAGACGATCGACGCGAGTGCCTTTGATAACAGCACTACATCGCCTGTAGCGCCTCTCCCGGGTTCTGCCCCCACACTTTACGTTGATATGGTATGGAGACGTACAGCGTTTTTATTTACATTTGCCGATAGGGGTCGATGCCCTTTATTGTCGGCGTCTTTTTTATTCAAGGGGATGGATATGTCGGCTTATCCTATGCACGTTAAAGTTCTACAAGAAATTAAAAGATTATATACATAATACTAGCTCGAAGGCGTTCGTTGCGTTGCTTTTGACTTTCATTAGCACGTCTGATTGCAGCCTGGTTTCTTAAATTTTCATTGTCCGTCAATTGATCTTCTGCCAATCTATTTAACCGACGGTTCTGGACTAATTGTGAATTCCGAGACCGTCGACAACATTTCCTCCTCATCTACGCAGACGTGGTATTGTTTTATGTACGTAACTTACATGTGAATATAATATACTTAATATTCACTGAAATGCGACACCTGAAATATCAAAAGACACCGTACAAAAAAATTAAAATATCAAAATAAGGAAACACACACAATATAATACACTCAAATTAAAATGTCGAAAAATAAACGAAATCCTATGCACGAAACTTATATCTGAATATAATACGCTCAATATTACACACAAAAATGCAACGCCAGCTACCGTGCTGATTTAAGAATGTAAATTTTCCAGGCCCGCACTTGAATGCATACACAAAAATTCGTTCAAGTCGATCCAGCCGTTTAGTTGCAGTATATGGTTCAAATGGCTCTGAGCGCTATGGGACTTAACTTCTGAGGTCATCAGTCCCCTAGAACTTAGAACTACGTAAACCTAACTAACCTAAGGACATCACACACATCCATGCCCGAGGCAGGATTTGAACCTGCGACCGTAGCGGTCGCGCGGTTCCGGACTGTAGCGCCTAGAACCCTCGGCCACTCGGCCAGCAGTTGTAGTACAGATAAATAACATAGATACCGACTGCAGAGTCATCTGCCGGGCTGATTTGTGAATTTAAACCATCCAGGGCGCCGACCAAACGCATCAAAAAAAAAAAAAAATATATATATATATATATTCATTCAAATCGGTCCAGCTGTTTAGGAGGAGTTCAGTGACATACACACGTACAGTAGAATTATATATATAAAGATGAGAGACCATTACGTATCAAATTTAGCCCGCTAACAATAATGTCCAGTTTGCCTCATTCTCGCTGCCGGGTTTCACGCTGGTGCACTGGCTGATGGCGGCATAACTCGTTGCCAATGGTCAACATGTTAGATGCTACCGTCGCGCTTGCGTGCAGTCGCTTTCCTAGTGTTGATTTCACACTGAGTGTCACACTTTCACCTGAGTGCCACGTATCGAAGAATTGCTGTGGCGTTTGTCTTCATTTTGGATGCACTGGGTGTGTGCTCATTGTTCAAAATCCGACACTGTGGCAGAAGATCTCCATTTTTTACGGCCAAGGCGTCGTTAGTGCCCGTCGTACTCGCATTTTCGGCGGAGTGAACCCTGTCCAACAGCATCCGTCGATGAGGTAAGTACCGGCTCGAACAACTATAGTTCACTTGTCAATGTATTAAGATTGTGAGCCACGATACTCAGAAATTATCTCGTTGCAAACGCATGTTCATGTCACCCCACTTGACCTCCACATAAAGCCATCCAAAACATTGTATAAATTGCTAATCCTTAAAGTTCATTTCTTCATATAGAATTTGGTTTCCAATAAAAATTCATACAAGTATTGAGTTACAACAATACATAGGACGTGACAGCTTATACCTATGGCTGACATTCCATCCATCGCTTATTCTACGAACATAACTTTCTTAAATTTTAAAACGTCATAAAATTTTGATTAACTGGATTCTGTTACTACTGTTTGTTTGTCAGCTTCAACTTACCTTCGTTCACATCACATATACAAATTAATCGCATATCACATTTTTATGACACAATACAAGCATATAATACATTTTTGCTTCATTTTGTACATAGGCTTTTGTCACTTATTGGAGCTCATTTCTTTCTAAGGTAGAGGATGGAGAAAAACATTCGAAATAGGACTAAAATACTGCACAGTGCTGGTATTACCACGCTTGGTGCCGCCTCATTTGTTAGGGAGGGAAGAAGGGAAATACTCAAATACTGGTTCAAGGATTTATGAGGACATGTTTACTCGTACAATCATGGACCAGTTGCCAAGGAATTTTGGTTCATTGAAATGATGTGTACCGACTAATGATTGACGAAGTGTCAAGCTGTTTCTTCACGTGCTAGTGCTGTTTACTTATTTTCACGTGTAGCTTAATGTGAAACATGACGTTTTAACCATCGTGTACTTATCTTTCTCAAATACTTGGAAATGTCATTATTTAAGCTTTCATGTGACATGATAAAAAATTTACTGGTTTTTCTAAAATCTCATGCTTACATGTTTATGTGTACTCTGCGGTGAATAGGTACTGATAATTGTCACGGAGACACACTGCGACGTTGCATATTTCATTTTTCATTTTCCTTATGACCTTTGTATAATTATCCTTACAACTAAATTGTTTACTCGAGGTGTGGCACGTTTCTTCATTTGGTACCTGCTACTCTCGACGTAATTCACTTCTTCTGCGCCTTGACGATGTACTGGTCGCTGAAAGAAAATCCTTAAAACTAGCTTAAAATTAATTGCAATTTGTAGCCCGGTGGCCACTGATACATTTGGTCACTGCTTATGTACGCAGACATTTCCATTCTTTGTGTAAATTCATAGACATTCGTTTATTCTGATACACATTATGATACATACACTCTGCAAAGAAAATTATTTTACATCTCCCACGGTATTTTGTCGTTAGTCCTTCGCTTACACGTCTCGAATAGTTTTCCATCATGCTTCCTTTTGGTTGTAAATATATTGTATATAGCTTATTATTTAATTAAGTCTCTGTGTACATACGCTATGTGATCAAAAGTGTCCGGACACCTTGCTGAAAATGACTTACAAGTTCGTGGCGCCCTCAATCGGTAATGCTGGAATTCTATATGGTGTTGGCCCACCCTTAGCCTTGATGACAGCTTCCACTCTCACAGGCATACGTTCAATCAGGTGCTGAAAGGTTTCTTCGGGAATGGCAGCTCATTCTTCACGGAGTGCTGCACTGAGGTCGCGTATCGACATCGGTAGGTAGAGGCCTGGCACAAAGTCGGCGTTCCATAACATCACAAAGGAGTTATATAGGATTAAGGTCAGCACTCTGTGTAGGCCAGTCCATGACAGGGATGTTGTCTTGTGACCCCTTCGCCACAGGCCGTGCATTAAGAATGAAGGCCTGTGCTGTGATAGTGCCACGCAAAACAACAAGGGTGCAAGTCCCCTCCATGAAAAACACGACCACACCATAACACCACCGCTTCCGAATTTTACTGTTGGCACTACACATGCTGGCAAATGACATTCACCGGGCATTTGCCATACCAACACCCTGCCATCGGATCGTCACATTCTGTACCGTGATTCGTCACTCCACACAACGTTTCCCCACTGTTCAGTCGTCCAATGTTTACGCTCCTTACACCAAGTGAGGCGTCGTTTGGCATTTACCGGCGTGATTTGTGGCTTATGAGCAGCCGCTCGACCATGAAATCCAAGTTTTCTCACCTCCCACCTAACAGTCGTAGTACCTGCAGTGGATCCTGATGCAGTTTGGAATTCCTGTGTGATGGTCTGGATAGATGTCTGCCTATTACACATTTCAACCCTCTTCAACTATAGGCAGTCTCTTTCAGTCAACAGACGAGGTCGGCCTGTTCGCTTTTGTGCTGTACGTGTCCCTTCACGTTTCTAATTCACTATCATATCGGAAACAGTGGACCTAGGGATGTTTAGGAGACTGGAAATCTCGCGAACAGATATATGACACAAGTGACACCCAATCACCTGACCTCGTTCGAAGTCCGTGAGTCCCGCAGAGCGCCCCATTCTGTTCTCTCACGATGTCTAATGAGTACTGAGGTGGCTGATATAGAGTACCTGGCAGCAGGTGGCAGCTCAATGTATCTAATATGCAAAAGGCATGTTTTTGGAGGTGTCCGGATACTTTCGATCAAATAGTGTATATCATCAGGTTCCTTAGTTCTTAGATAGTAAATGTATTTGCGTAATATTTCAGTTTACTTTGTATTTAGGTTAAGTACACATTGCATTCCTATTTTGGTTGCGCCATATGCCAGTCTGTAGCGCATGCACACAGATCAATGCCTCCCTCCTCTCCTGCTACTGATGTCAGCGAGTATTGTTGAGCGCGCGACAGCTGAGCCATAAGCTAATTTTGTTTATGCTTTTGCTTCGCATGAAGCGGTGTGTTGCTTCTCATTGCTGTTAGTTTTATAGCTACGTGTAAAAATCAGAAGAATCACTTACGCCTATACACACTAATTTATCTTAAAACACACCCCAGAAGAAAAATTGCACTTAGAACTACGTACACTATGTACAATTATCTTGCGATAAAAAAAAAGTTACCACGCTTCGTCATTCTATAAAAGCTTTTATATCTTTATGTGGTTGGAGACCCGCTGTCTACTCATAGGTTAATCTGTATGTCCCAGGGTATGGTATTTTGGAAATTACATATGGTCCTGAATAGAGTAATTGCCACTTCTTCTCGCATCTGAAACAAGCATGCCCCCAACCCTTGAGATGAGGCATCTGTGCATAGACAAAAATCCTTGGACATGTCAGTGTGGCTAAGAATTTTTGCGTTGACAAATGCCTGCTTTGTGTTATTTAAGTCCTCTGGACACTTATCATCCCATAACTAAAGTCAATTTTTTCGTAACAAGTTGAGCAATGCATCACTGTCATCAGCTGTTATGATACAAATTTACGAAAAAACTAAGCTAGTCCGAAAATGGCTTTTAGTTGTTTTTTATTCCTTGGAGCGGGACGATCGGGTATGGCATCAAGTTTTTTCGGATCAAGTAATATACCTTGTTCTGACACAACATGTCTTAAAACTTTGACTTGATCTTACCAAAACTAGACTTTTTTTTAAATTTGTTGTTACTCCGTAATCTGCAGATTGTTGAAGCACCTATTCAATGAGACTGATATGTTCCAGCTAAGTGGGCGTGGCTATTAGCAGGTCGTCTACATAGACAGTGACTTTGCTGAGCAATTCTGGTCCTAAAACCTTGTCGAATGTTGACATAAATACTCCTTCGCTAATGTTCAGTCCAAAAGGTAGAACGCGGCGTCCGTAACTTCTGCCACCACAAACAAATGCTGTATATTTTCGACTTTCCTCAGGGACTTTTATTTGCCAGTAGGACATTTTGAGATCGAGTATACGGGAATATTTTGTACTGTCAAACCTTAGAAACTGTCGATCCAAATTGTGTAGCATTGCTGCCGCGCGTCGGCCACTGCTGCGGCTTACTGTTTCTATTCATGTTCGGCATAGGACCTTGTGATGGTGAATTGTAATTCGCTCTTGCGTTGAAATTACTCCTGTTGTTTTCAAAATTTCCTTTAAATCGCTATTTTTTCCGTTCCCGTTACAGTACTCGTTACTTCTGGGTATGTACACTCCTGGAAATGGAAAAAAGAACACATTGACACCGGTGTGTCAGACCCACCATACTTGCTCCGGACACTGCGAGAGGGCTGTACAAGCAATGATCACACGCACGGCACAGCGGACACACCAGGAACCGCGGTGTTGGCCGTCGAATGGCGCTAGCTGCGCAGCATTTGTGCACCGCCGCCGTCAGTGTCGGCCAGTTTGCCGTGGAATACGGAGCTCCATCGCAGTCTTTAACACTGGTAGCATGCCGCGACAGCGTGGACGTGAACCGTATGTGCAGTTGAAGGACTTTGAGCGAGGGCGTATAGTGGGCATGCGGGAGGCTGGGTGGACGTACCGCCGAATTGCTCAACACGTGGGGCGTGAGGTCTCTACAGTACATCGATGTTGTCGCCAGTGGTCGGCGGAAGGTGCACGTGCCCGTCGACCTGGGACCGGACCGCAGCGACGCACGGATGCACGCCAAGACCGTAGGATCCTACGCAGTGCCGTAGGGGACCGCACCGCCACTTCCCAGCAAATTAGGGACACTGTTGCTCCTGGGGTATCAGCGAGGACCATTCGCAACCGTCTCCATGAAGCTGGGCTACGGTCCCGCACACCGTTAGGCCGTCTTCCGCTCACGCCCCAACATCGTGCAGCCCGCCTCCAGTGGTGTCGCGACAGGCGTGAATGGAGGGACGAATGGAGACGTGTCGTCTTCAGCGATGAGAGTCGCTTCTGCCTTGGTGCCAATGATGGTCGTATGCGTGTTTGGCGCCGTGCAGGTGAGCGCCACAATCAGGACTGCATACGACCGAGGCACACAGGGCCAACACCCGGCATCATGGTGTGGGGAGCGATCTCCTACACTGGCCGTACACCACTGGTGATCGTCGAGGGGACACTGAATAGTGCACGGTGCATCCAAACCGTCATCGAACCCATCGTTCTACCATTCCTAGACCGGCAAGGGAACTTGCTGTTCCAGCAGGACAATGCACGTCCGCATGTATCTCGTGCCACCCAACGTGCTCTAGAAGGTGTAAGTCAACTACCCTGGCCAGCAAGATCTCCGGATCTGTCCCCCATTGAGCATGTTTGGGACTGGATGAAGCGTCGTCTCACGCGGTCTGCACGTCCAGCAAGAACGCTGCTACAACTAAGGCGCCAGGTGGAAATGGCATGGCAAGCCGTTCCACAGGACTACATCCAGCATCTCTACGATCGTCTCCATGGGAGAATAGCAGCCTGCATTGCTGCGAAAGGTGGATATACATTGTACTAGTGCCGACATTGTGCGTGCTCTGTTGCCTGTGTCTATGTGCCTGTGGTTTTGTCAGTGTGATCATGTGATGTATCTGACCCCAGGAATGTGTCAATAAAGTTTCCCCTTCCTGGGACAATGAATTCACGGTGTTCTTATTTCAATTTCCAGGAGTGTAATTTTGCTGTTGTGTGTACCAACCTTACTGTGTGTCTAAATCGCGTTTTGCTGACTGATTTGTATAGTCATGTTGTTGTTGTGCCTGATTTTCTGTTGCTCTATTGGGTACAGGTCTTTCCTCATAGATCAAGACGATAGAATCAAGCACTGACAAAAAATATTCACTGTCATGCTCTGGCGTTGTGACTAATTTTTCTCTAATATGCGATGGTAAACTACTTTTCAAAATTTTTAACTCGTCTACCTGTGATACTGGGTTCGTCCAGTAGCGCGTCTTGTTCAGTTATTTTTCAAAGTATTCGCGTAGACTACCGTATTTGCCATTGAATGGTGCGGGGTTGAAAACCTCGCGTCTGAGTCTTTCTTTCACTGCCCCAGACCAGTATCTGTCGAGGAAAGCTCGTTCAAATTTGATATAAGTGCTGCAATGTTCGGCCACTTCAGTTGTCCATAAAAGAACGTAACCTTGCGTATATCTCAAGACAAATCTGATTTTCTGTGCTTCCGTCCAGTGGCGTGGAAACACATGACGAAAAGCACTAATAAATTCTAAGGGATTCATTCTTTTACCTTCGGTAGTGAATGTAGGAAATTGTCGATGTCTCAGAAAACCTTCGTCTGCAAAAATAGTTGATAGACTCGTGGTATTTTCGATCGTATTTATGTTGTTATTGTAGTTACCTGTAATTCCGGCTGGTAATTGTTCAGGTATTGGAATTGTGGGTATGTTTACATTTTGCAATCTACAACTGTCACTGGTACCCGCTGTGGGACTCGGGACAATATGTGAATAGATACCAACAGGTTGTGGTTTGTTCACTGTAACCTGTGTATTATTGTATTATTTACATGCATATTTCGAGATCCGGTAATATTTTGTTCTAAAAGATTGCGGATCCTATTTTCCGCGGTTTGTAGGTTAATGTTTACCTTGTTCACGATTTCATTTTCGTTTTTCTGAATAGCCTTTTCTACTGCGTCTGTGTATAACTTGCAATCGGTTAGTAACTTCTCTGCAATGTTGTTACCCTTATCTAGCGTACCTGCTTCAGCTTGACTAATGATATCACTCTGATTTTCATTAATCCTGTCTCTCTCCTTCTAGGCACATGCTGAGTCAACTTCTAGAGTAAGCTCTTCTACAGCTAGGGGTACACTTGCATAGTCTTTATTTAGTTTGCTAACGACTGTGGCTACCTTTTTTACTGTTGAAAGCAATTGATTTTGTGTGGCTTCAATGTTTGTGTTTGCGTCTGTGATTTTCTTTATCTGTTGTTCTACTCGATCATGATGGTCATTAAAAGAAACTACCTTCTGTTTTAACTCCGTAATGTTACCGTTAACTTCAGAAAGTACTTCATGCTTTACTTGTGTTTTCATATCATGAAATTTTTCGTCGATTTCAGTCCGAAAATGTTTGGCTAAGTCATCGAATTTCTGTGTGACCGTGTCTTGCAAATCCTTGAATACTTGTTTTTTCCTTGCTTCGTTGCATTTACATCTTGCGTAACAGTGTTTTGTTGCTGTTTTACTGTGTTCATATCTTGTGTCAGATTATCAGTTTTGGTATTGGTTCAAATGGCTCTGAGCATCTAACTAACCTAAGGACATAACACACATCCATGCTCGAGGCAGGATTCGAACCTGCGACCGTAGCGGTCGCGCGGCTCCAGACTTAGCGCCTAGAACCGCTCGGCCACTCCGGCCGGCAGTTTTGGTATTCATATCTTATTTCATATCGCTGAGATTGGTGTTTATGTCATATAATAACTGCAATAGCAGTGCGTCAGTTTTACTACCGTGGCTACTGCCCACTGTACTTCCCAAGTTAATGTTTGTGTTGTGACCAAGTGGTGTTAAAACGTGTTGTCAAGATTCATATTTGGATCGCTCCCCGACGTTTCATTCATGAGCGGTATGTCGCTCTGGGAGATGCGTGACATTGTCTCGTCGATTGTAAACATTGTGTCGTCAAGGTTATTCTGTTGTGGAGCATCGCTATCATTTGTCATTCCTGCGACACTTATCTCTGATCTACTTAAATCTTCTGCAGTAGGCATGCATGGCGCCTGAACTTCAATTGTTCGATCTCGCAATTCAACGGCATCTTGGCTGATCCCACGTTTTCGCTATCGCTATCAACAATAGACATATATTTTCCGGCCATGTTATATGACTATGCAAAAAATTGAAATTTCTTAAAATGTTAAAATTTGATGCATTAGCCGGCCGGTGTGGCCGAGCAGTTCTAGGTTCTACAGTCGGGAACCGCGCGACCGCTGTGGTCGTAGGTTCGAATCCTGCTTCGGGCATGGAAGTGTGTGATGTCGTTAGGTTAGTTAGGTTTAAGTAGTTCTAAGTTCTAGGGGACTGATGACCTTAGATGTTAAGTCCCATAGTGCTCAGAGCCATTTAAACCAATTTTTATACATTAATTATTACACTTAATAAACGTAATTTACGTAATGTCAAAGCCGGTTTTCCGTGTGTTATAATGTGCAAACTATTGTGTCACAATTGTTTATGTTGTACTGACAATACGTATCACACTAAAAAGTTTCTGTAAATTTATCGCCAATAAAATTCAAGGAAGGGAATAATGAGGAAAAGGTTTCTATCTACATAGAAAGAGGCATTACCAAGCGCAACCATGCAAGTAACTTGCGCAGTCGTCCTACCTTTGCTGCGCTGAACAAAACAGCTTACTATTGAAAATTTTGCGTGACCTGGGTCCAATTCTTATTCCTTTCAAAAAATTTCTCCTCAATTTTGCCTCTTTGTGTTACTTGCTCCCCGTCGTGATTCATGCAAACAGAAAATACAGGCAATTAGTTTTTATAGTTCATAACAATGTCATAGAAATTTCGTACTATGACAATAGTTAACAAACACTACTCACGACCGGAGCCCGGAAGTCCTGGAACACAGGTCGACAGTTACAATATAAAAAAACTTACATTTTTAATAAATAAATTATTAAATAAATATAATTGAATATGGTTGCTTTATTAAAATGTCTGTGCTTACCTTAATTTTTCTTGCCGATCGGACTTCGCTTTCTTTTTAGTTGAAAGTGCAGGCGGCGGACTCCGGAATCCCGCCGTGTGTCGTAATCCCGAAAATCCTCTCTCTATAGTTTTCCTCTTCACTTCAATAAATAAAAGGCTTGATGCTGTTTTTTAACATCATATTATTCACGCACACATATGATACAGCTATATCCCAATGTTTCATATCTAAAATCGCACATCCTCATCGTCCTTCTACGTACGAGGGAGTCTGAGTGTGTCTGTCTAAAACAAAAAACTGTAAAAAGAAAAGTCTTTTCATTAGTCTACGCCTTATTGCGCATTCACAATAATCATCGTTGCTAATACTTCTGTTCGATCGGTGTTTCATTTTTGTTTTGTTCTTAAATAAATATTAACTGTGCGGCATCCTGGGGGTCGTTCATCATGTACTTACACAGCTCGCGACCATATCGGTTGGACCCTAGACGACTGGAAAACCTTAGCCTGGTGGATGAGTCCCGATTTCACTTGGAAAAAGCTGATGGTAGGGTTCGAGTGTGGCGCAAGCCCCACGAAGCCCTGGACCCAAGTTGTCAACAAGACGCTGTGCAAGATGGTGGTGGCTCCATAATGTTGTGGGCTGTGTTTATATTGGATGAACTTTGTCCTCTAGTCCAACTGAATCTATCATTGACTGGAATCGAAGATCGCAACACAGAGCAATAACTTGCTGCATTACGGCAGTAATCAAATCAGATGTAATGCCCTTCAAGAGACGCTTCAACTTCAAAAAAGCTCATTGGGAACTCTTCACAGAGTACCTTGATAAGGAGATCTTGTAAATTAAACCAGAAGTACAATCATATGAAACTTTTATAGACCTCGTCAAGAAAATCTCTCGATGGCGCATACCTAGAGGGTGCCGCGCTCAGTATATTGTTGGACTCAATGATAGCAGCAAGGAAGCTCCGAAAAAATATGAAGAACTTTACGATAAGGACCCCTTCTCAGAGGAAACGATCCAGGCAGGTGAGGAACTGATGTCTCGTATCTCCGAAGCGAGAAAGGAAAAGTGATGCAACCTCCTACAAGAGACGGACATGAAGCAGAGCAGTAGGAAGGCATGAAAACTGCTCAAAAGTCTCAGCAACGGTCCAACAGAACCACAACCAAATTACAGTGAAGTTACACCTGACCAGATAGCTCACCAACTGCTCATGAACGGAAAAACTAAAAGGAAGATCAGGAATGGCAAAATCAAAAGAAAATTGAACGAGGAGATTAGCTTCCTAGCTCGTCTGTTTTTCATTCAGGAGCTAAAGACGCCATCAACGATTTGAAAAACAGTAAGGCCGCTGGCCTCGACTATCTGAGATCTGAGCAAATTAAACATTTTGGACCGAGAGTACAAGCATGGATCCTAGAGCTAATCAATAACTGTATCATAACAATGCAAATTCCTAAACTGTGGAGGAAAGCTGGGGTTGTTGCGTTACTAAACCCAGGGAAAGACCCAGCTGAAGCTAAAAATTTCCGGCCTGTCTTACTGCTTTGTCATCTATTTAAAGTGCTGGAGCGAATGATCCTCAAACGCATAACTGATTTTGTGGACAAAGCCTTCATTAACGAACAAGCTGGATTTCGACCAGGAAAATCATGCTGTGGCCAAATCCTTAATCTCACACAGTACATCGAGACGGCTATCAGAGAGGAGAAGTAACTGGGGTCGCATTCCTGGATCTCAGTGCTGCATATGACACAGTTAACCATAAGGTGCTTACCCAGAAAGTGTATAATGTCACTAAGGACTACACCCTTTCTATGTTCGTGCAATGCATGCTACAGAACAGACGCTACTATGTAACCTTACAATCTAAAAACAGCCGATGGAGGACACAGAAAAATGGACTTGCACAGGGTAGTGTCTTGGCTTCAGTATTATTTAACATCTATACGAATGACCTTACCATCAGCCACCGTAAGTCCGCAGCTCGTGGTCGTGCGGTAGCGTTCTCGCTTCCCGCGCCCGGGTTCCCGGGTTCGATTCCCGGCGGGGTCAGGGATTTTCTCTGCCTCGTGATGACTGGGTGTTGTGTGATGTCCTTAGGTTAGTTAGGTTTAAGTAGTTCGAAGTTCTAGGGGACTGATGACCATAGATGTTAAGTCCCATAGTGCTCAGAGCCATTTGAACCATCAGCCACCAGACACGAATGTTCATTTATGCCGATGATGCAGCAGTGGTCACACAGGATAAAACCTTTGAACAAGTGGAGGAGAATCTCACAGGAGCCTTAACAGAACTACCTATTACGAAGGCAATAATCTCAAGCCAAACCCTAGTAAATCTCAAGTATCCGCCTTCCATCTTAGGAACAAACAAGCTAAACGGAAACTCCAAGTCATGTGGCAAGGGGAAGAGCTGAAGCATACAAACAGCCCAAAATACATGGGAGTAACATTGGACAGAGCGCTTACTTTTAAGCAGCACTGTCACAACACTAAAAAAAAAGGTCTGTGCCAGGAAAAACATACTGCGGAAGCTAACAGGTTCATCGTGGGGAGCTCAACCACACGTTTTGCGCACCACGGGTCTGGCGCTGAGTATCTCAGCAGCGGAATACGCGGCGCCAGTTTGGAGGAACTCTGCTCACACTAAGCAAGTTGACGTCGCCGTAAACGAAACTTTACGTATTGTCACAGAATGCCTGAAACCAACTCCCAAAGACAAAATGTATTCCATCATAGGCATAGCACCACCCACTATCCGCAGACAAACAGTCGCCGAGATCGAAAGATCAAAACAAAAGAATGATCCTCAACATCCGATGAATATGCACCGAAAACAACGTGCCCGGCTGTAATCCCGCAGGAGTTTCATTGAAACTACTGAAGAGCTCGCCACCAAGCCCGTCGCAAGGCGACTATCGATTTGGGAAGAAATGGTGCCACACTCCGCAATGGAACTACTTGACGAGGGATCTGCAGGATTTCAACTACCTTTTACACCTCGGAGGTCATTAAACCGGCTGCGCACTGGAGTAACTGAATGCAGATCAAACCTATTTAAATGGGGCTACAGTGATAGCGATAGGTGTGAATGCGGAGCAATACAGGACTTGGACCAGAGCAATACAGGACTTGGACCACGAATTGATTAGCCCAGATATGTCTATAATATCCACTAAAGGCGATATTTTGAAAGTCAATGGCAAAGCAACCTACGTTGCTAATTACTGGGAAGGGAAGATATAATTGGTGCATCCGGATACGGAAGAAAAAGAATTGACTGGAAATGGACATGTTTGACTACTTGGAGACCATTTGCAGCCATTCATGAACTTCATGCTTCCAAACAAGGATGGAATTTTTATGGTTGACAATGTACCACATCACCAGGCCACAGTTGTTTGCGATTGGTTTAAAGAACATTTTGGGCAATTCGAGCGTATGATTTGGCCACCCAGATCGCCCGACATGAATCCCATCGAACATTCATGGGACGTAATTGCGAGATCAGTTCGTGCACACCCTGTACCGGCAACACTTTCACAATTATGGACGGCTGTCGATGCAGCACGGCTCAATGTTTCTGCAGAGGACTTCCAACGACTTGGTTAGCCCACACCACGTCGAGCTGCTGCACTACCCTGAGAATAAGGAAGTTCGACACAATACGAGGTTCGGCTAGAAAAAAACAGGACTGATGCTGGAAAAAACATTTATTTACAATTATTTACAATTTCATGTTATCTCCTTCAATGCACTCTCCTCCTAGGTCTCTACACCGCTCCATACGAATTTTCCACTGTTCATAGCAATGCTGCAGATCATTTTCGGTAAGTCCATACATTACTTCCGTCGCTTTTTCTTTTACTGCTTCAACAGTCTCAAATCTAGTTCCTTTCAAAGCTGACTTGACTTTAGGGAAAAGAAAAAAGTCACAGGGGGCCAAATCAGGTGAGTAGGGTGGATGATCTAAGATGGGAATGTTGTGTTTTGCCAAAAACGTCTTCACTGACAACGCACTGTGAGCTGGGGCATTGTCTTGGTGAAGGATCTATGACTTTTTTCTCCACAAATCGTTCCGTTTTCTCCGTACTCGCTCACGTAGGGTAGCCAGGACGCTAATGTAGTAATGCTGATTCACTGTTTGTCCCTTTGGTACCCAATCAATGTGCACAATCCCTTTGATGTCAAAAAAAACAATCATCATTGCCTTGAATTTCGATTTTGACATTCGTGCTTTTTTTTGTCGTGGAGAACCAGGAGTTTTCCAATGCATCGATTGGCGTTTAGTTTCGGGATCGTAAGTAAAAAACCACGATTCATCGCAAGTAATAACATTTTGTAAGAAGGTGGGATCACTTTCAATGTTTTCCAGGATGTCAGAACAAATCATTCTTCGGCGTTCCTTCTGTTCAATTGTGAAACACTTTGGAACCATTTTTGAACACATTTTGTTCATGTTGAAACTTTCATGAAGAATCTGCCTAACACTTTCCTTGTCAACTCCTGTTAACTCAGACACTGCTCTGATTGTTAAACGGCGATCTTGTCGAACAAGTTTACCGATTTTTTCAATGTTTGCATCAGTTTTTGCTGACAATGGTCTGCCAGTGCGAGTGTCATCACTGGTGTCTTCGCGGCCATCTTTAAATCGTTTAAACCACTCAAACACTTGTGTTCGCGATAAACAATCATCGCCGTACACTTGTTATAACATTACAAACGTTTCACTTGCAGATTTTCCTAGTTTGAAACAAAATTTGATGTTAACACGCTGTTCTTTCTGTACACTCAACATTTTCCGACGCACAGACAAAACGTCAACTACTTAAAACAGACGCCACGGGCAGACTGAGTGCAGGAGGCAGATGAAACTCGAGCAGTAGGCGGAGCGAGAGTCACGTGACAGGCCACGCGACTTTCAGCCTTATTGCATTCGTTTTGTTGTTTCACCAGTACTAGTCCGGTTTTTTTCTAGCCACACCTCGTATTAAGGGATATTTCATCTCTTTTGTCACCTAAATGTAATCTATGATAATAAGAGCATTCATCTGTTTCACAGGTTGGTTTCCTATTACGAATTTTTTCTCTTATGCGCCGTTTCTAGGTGAGTGCTTCAGCAGGGGTAATATAAATGATTCAATAATTTTTAAATCTGTGTATTTTCCAGACGTTTTTCAAATATGTTTGATGAATGAATGGAACCGTAAACTCACCAAGTTTCCGTTCTGCAGTCTAAAAATATTCTATGAATACGTCTCTGCTCACACGACGAAGCTGTAGTCAAGTTGGTTCCATACTTTATTTGTCAGCTGTCATCACAGCAACATTTATGCGTCCTCTGAGCTCTTCCTGCGTTCTTAGCAGTGGGAGTAGGTAAACACGGTCCTTAATGTACTCCAGGGGAAAAGGTCACAAGGAGTTAGGTCAGTCGACCTTGGGGTCCAAGGAAACAGTCACACCATCACGTTCACCACGACGCTCAATCCAGCGATGGGAAAGTTCAAAAAATGGTTCAAATGGCTCTGAGCACTATGGGACTTAACATCTGAGCTCATCAGTCCCCTAGAACTTAAAACTACTTAAACCTAACTAACCTAAGGACATCACACACATCCATGCCCGACGCAGGATTCGAACCTGCGACCGTAGCGGTCGCGCGGTTCCAGACTGAAGCACCTAGAACCGCTGGGTCACACAGGCCGGCGATGCGAAAGTTAATCGTTTAGTTAGCGACGAAAATCGATGTTCCAATGAAGGGATGCCGCATCTTGCTGGATTACGAAATTCTCGGAATCAGCACTAAAATGTGGAAACAATCAAAAATACAATAGATCGAGGTAAGAGGCACCTATGATAGTCTTCTCACAGAAGGAAAACGGACCATACAGCTTCGTCTGTGACAATTAAAAGAGTAACCTTCGGCGAATCTCGTTCACGTGCAACAATTTTCTGAGGATTTTCAGTGCCCCCCATTCTCACATTGTGGCGGTTAACCTTTCCAGTTAAAAGGAACTTTGCTTCCTTGGAGAATATCAGCTTGGAGGTAAAATGTTCAAGTGATTCCTGCAGTGTGATGCAAAACTGAGGGCACCGACCATAATCATTTTGTTTTAATTGTTTCACGAGCTGCAGACAGTACGGTCTGAAATGTAATCGCTGTCGCAAAATCTTGCACACTTGCAGCGATATTACAACTTCGTGGCTTGCGTGGGCGATAGATTTGTTTTGGTACTGCGTACGAAAGTCTTCCTCACCCTCTCCACGGCTGCATCTGACGCACTTGGTAGACCGGTACTTTACTGTTTACAGCAGTGGCGATACGTAATCGGTTTAAAAAAAATTTTAAGGATAATTATTATTATTGTCATTGTTATCATGATTATCTTACTGTTTAGGATTATCCGTTATTGTGTCGCATCACGGTCTACTATTACGGTGAATAATGTTGCATGCCATCAATTATAGTATAAGGCCCAACGTCGTAATGGTTACTCGATACTCGGAAAATACACACACATCAAAAAAAGTTTTGCATCACCCCGGTTCTCAGAACTCCTGAAGATAGACATTGACTGTGGATTTTGTATCACACAGACAGTCACTTTGACTGTTCAGAGAGGTCTCTAAACCCGCCCAAAAATGTCAACAACCAAGCATGAGCAGCTCCTGTTAAACGGAGGGGGTCCGATAGCCGATCAGTTCCAGTCATTCCACCAGGAAGGAGGTACACGGCTTGTGTTGTTAGTTCAACCATGCCTAGACGGTCAATACTGCGGTTCGATCACGTCCGCATTGTTATTTTGTGCCAGGGAGGGCTCTCAATAAGGGAAGTATCCAGGCATCTCAGAGTGAACCAAAGCGATGTTCGGAGATGGAGGAGATACAGAGAGACAGGAACTGTCGATGACATGCCTCGCTCAGGCTGCCCAAGGGCTACTACTGCAGTGGATGACAGCTACCTACGGATTATGGCTCGGAGGAACCTTGACAGCAATGCCACCATGTTGAATAATGCTTTTCGTGCAACCACAAGACGTCGTGTTACGACTCAAACTGTGCTCAATAGGCTGCATGATGCGCAACTTCACTCCCGACGTCCATGGCGAGGTCCATCTTTGTAAGCACGACACCATGCAGCGCGGTACAGATGGGCCCAACAACATGCCGAATGTACCGCGCAGGATTGGCATCACGTTCTCTTCACCGATGAGTGTCGCGTATGCCTTCAACCAGACAACCGTCGGAGACCTGTTTCGAGGCAACACGATCAGGCTGAACGCTTTAGGCACACTGTCCAGCGAGTGCAGCAAGGTCCCTGCTGTTTTGGGGTGGCATTATGTGGGGCCGACGTACGCCTCTGGTGGTCATGAAAGGCGCCGTAATGGTTGTACCATACGTGAATACCATCCTCCGACAGATAGTGCAACCATATGGACAGCATATTGGCGAGGCATTCGTCTTCATGGACGACAATTCACGCCCCCATCGTGCACATCTTGTGAATGACTTCCTTCAGGATAACGACATTGCTCGACTAGAGTGGCCAGCATGTTCTCCAGACATGAACCCTATCTAACATGCCTGGGATAGATTGAAAAGGGCTGTATGTGGACGACGTGACCCCCAGTCAATCTGAGGGATCTACGCCGAATCGCCGTTGAGGAGTGGGACATTCTGGACCAACTGTGCCTTGATGAACTTGTGGATAGTATGCCACGATGAATTCAAGAATGCATCAGTGCAAGAGGACGTGCTACTGGGTGTTAGAGGTACCGGTGTGTACAGCAATCTGGACCACCACCTCTGAAGGTCTCGCTGTATGGTGGTACAACATGCAATGTGTGGTTTTCATGAGCAATAAAAAGGGCGGAAATGATGTTTATGTTGATCTCTATTCCAGTTTTCTGTACGGGTTCCGGAACTCTCGGAACCGAGGTGATGCAAAATTTTTTGATGTTCGTATGATTGTATCTACACGAATAAGGATGATATTAAAAGTTCCAGTGCTCACAGTTTTATTTGTATTTGAGATCAGTTCTGCGATCCTTCTTGTCGAAAACTTGTCACGGAGTCTTGGAATGACACTTTCTGTTTCACGCAGTTGAGCAGCCGTTATCCGTGGACAAAAACGCAAGTTGAGAAAGTCTAGTTTGCGGCTGTGTATTTCGAAGATGAGTTTTGATTCTCTTCAACACCGAAAATAATCTTTCTGCCGAATCAGTGGTTGCAGGAATGATTAAAATTAATCTCATTTTGATGCTTCAGGTACTGCTTCACATGGATATTGATTTTGCCTATACAGTGGCTGGTTACGGAATTTGTCTGAAGAAATTATCACAGATAGTTCCGTTCTTAGTCGCTTAGTCGGGGGACATCAAAATGCCCACGGTAGGATATCTTCAAGGATCTAATGCAGCCTCAAGGAAGTTACCTGTATATTGGCTATACCTTTCATAACCAATAAGCGAAAGAAACTCCATGTTATCGAAGTCGGTATATCTGTCAGTTAACTGACGCGAGATTGTACCAGCAGTTTCACAAAACAAAGCAAAGGACGATGTTTCTGTCAGTCACGCCATCCTGTTTCTTCTTTCTTGGAGGCTCATTATCGCTTTCTTCTGGACCAGTTTTAGACCACACTTCTTCAAATTTACCGCGAAGTTCCTGTAACTCAGTCTTAAACTGACCAACTTTCTACAATGGTCGTCGTCAAAGAGTTTAGTTTGCAGTATTTTGAAAAGACCAGCTGATCTGGGTAGTATACGCGAAAAAACAGAGTGATGTGGCGCAGTGACTAGCACACTGGACTCTCATTATGGAGGACGACGGTTCAAACCCTCGTTCGACCATCCTGATTTAGGTTTTCCGTGATTTCCCTAAATCACTTCAGGCAAATGCCGTGATTGTTCAGACTTCCTTCCCCATCCTACCCTAATCCGATGGGACAGATGACGTCACTGTTTGGTCCCCTCCCCTAAACCAACCAACCAACCAATGAAAAAATGTTAAGCAAGAAACTGAAACTAAGTTGCTTAAGTGTCAGGTAAAAGCCTTTGGCACACGCCCGTGTTTCGCCTTTCCCCACATTAGCTATCGTCTTTCACAGGATTGAAAACTCTTCGAGTTCAGTCTTATAGTTTGCCCCTATCTCGGTTAATCTGATGTTACATAACCATCTGGTGTTGTTTACTGAAAGCAAACTTCGTTTGATCAATTCATTCAAAGCGTTGGATATTTTAGACGATTTAGAGGAAAGAGGCATAACCAGAAATCATCGAACTTTTTTTTTGCGCTCTTATATATGTTTAACAGATTGTTTCATACTAAATTCAGTTTATGAGCATAGCAATATATGAAGAGAGCTGAGAGGTGTTTGCCTCTCACAAGTTTTTGTACCCCAATATGTTGCCAGCCATAACAGCACAACCATCGTACGTCTGAGCTACAAGTTTTCTATCACAATCAAATTCACTCACGCAGCCATAGATATGCTCCACTAAGCTAGAACCACTTCGGTTATCACTGACATCAACAAATCCCAAAAATCTCTCACACACTCAACAAGGGATTATAAATATAACAAAACAGTTGAAAATTACGGCTGGCTTGAAACATTTCGTGGCAGTGGCTCGATTGGACTGTGGATTTTTAGAAGAGTGGAAATCTCGCGAACAGACGTATGACACAAGTGACACCCAATCACCTGACCACGTTCGAAGTCCGTGAGTTCCGCAGAGCACCCCATTCTGCTCTCTCACGACGTCTAATGACTACTGAGGTCGCTGATATGGAGTACCTGGCAGCAGGTGGCAGCACACTGTACCTAATATGCAAAACAATGATGTCAGCAACGGCTATGTCAGACGAAGTGTCTGAGGCAGTTGTCAGACCGGTTACTGCTGCTACAATTGCAGGTTATCAAGATTTAAGTGAGTTTGTCGGAGGAGGAGCGATGGAACATGAATGATGATGATGATGATGATGAAAGAATTGCTGCAGATTTCAACGCTGGACCATCAACAAATGTCAGCGTGCGAACCATTCAACGAAACATCATCGATATAGGCTTTCGGAGCCGAAGGCCCACTCGTGTATCCTCGACACAAAGCACGACACAAAGCTTTGCATCCCATCTGCGCCCGTCAAACCGACATTGGACTTTTGAGGACTGGATACATATTGCCTGGTTGGACGAGCCCGTTTCAAATTGTATCGACCGGATGGACGTGTATGATATGGAGACAACCTCATGAGTACATGGACCCTGCACATTAACAGGGGATTGGTCAAGCTGGTGCAGGCTCTGTGGGTCGTGTGCAGTTGGAGTGATATGGTACCCCTGATACCTCTAGATGCGACTCTGACAGGTGACACGTACTTAAGCATCCTGTGTGGTCACCTGCATCCACTCCCCACAGTGTGACACCCTACACGTCCAGAACTGCTACAGAGTGGCTGCAGGAACACTCTTCTTGCTCGCTACCAAACTCCCCAGACATGAACATTATTGAATGTATTTGGGATGCCTTGCAACGTGCTGTTCCGAAGAGATCTCCACTCCCTCGTACTCTTACGGACTTACGGACAGCCCTGCAGGATTCATGGATTCAACTCCCTCCAGCACTACTTCAGACATTAGTCGAGTCCATGCCACGTCGTGCTGCGGCACTTCTGCGTGCTCGCGGGGCCCCTACACAATATTTGGCAGGTGTACCATTTTCTTTGGCACTTCAGTGTAGGTAACATGTGACATAAAAAACAGCTCACAATGTTTTCTTGACTTGTTGGTTATGCTTCTAAACGTCTAATATCAAGGCATTATTCATACAAAAATGTATCCTTCTACTGCCAAATGTAATAAGCGACGAAACAGATGTGATATCGTCTTTGGAATTTTCCCGTCGTTTCTTAAGCTGTTGAAATTAGTCACGTCACTCACACCATTCTTTGTCCACTACACGCCGGAAGGAAACAGAACACACGGCCAACATTACCATTTTTGTCTCTTCACAGCCACGTAGCCGTTTGTAAGAGCAGTCACAGTATTTAAATGTGGAAGATTTGGTACAGGTCTTTCCTGTTTGAGGCAGTCACTTTTCCTGTATCTCAAAACTAAGTCTTCCACGGACTTACCAGTACAAACTTACAATATGATATGTTTGAATCTTTAGAGGAGCCTGCTACGTCGTCCATATCGATTCAGCAACTCAACTTCACACTAATTTAAAATCTTTAAAAAATATACATGTTCACTAAAACTTTAATGAATAAATAATAACATGTACTAAAACACTAAAATATGTACCCCTGATATATATCTGAACTTCTTCAGTCCTGTAGTGGGGGAAAGAGTAACACCTGTGTCTTTAAAAGAGCTAGACAGTAGGCGCTATGCGTTCAACAACTGCCTTTAACAGTTGCACAGCCCCCTCCTCTTTCTCTAGCGGAAGCGAGAGAGGCGATGAACGTTGTACAGGGATGCGCGCGCACCGTTAATCGCGCTTGCTGGGAAGTTCAAGAGTGTGGAATGTGGCTGATCAACCCCTGTGGCGTTGAATGTCACACTGTCAGGCCGTTTAAGAATCAAATGCCCTCGGGTTAACAGTGCGTTTTGCAAGTATGAAGTATGCCCGCAGCTGAAACTAGAAACAAATGTATACCAAGAATGTTTAAATGTCAAAAAATGTATTTTATGTGTAACTGTAATCGCCGGTTACAGCAATGTATTCCACGCCCAGTCCTTGGTTTACAGAGACAATGAGTGACCCTACTTTGCTGCTACCAACGCACAATCCTGTCTGCGTGACGATTCTTTTCCATAACTCCCTCTGAAAGCACGCTGCACTATTATAACAAATGTCTAGCATATTCCAACACACAAAAACTCTTTTATTGCTTTGTCCACGTGATAAATTTTTGGCTACAGTACGACGAGATGAAATTATGCCTGTAACAGTTATAAACATTATCTGTTCGACATGAAAAAATAGTGAAAACGATGACAAATATTAATTATTTATATAATATTCTATGATGTAATTGGACATATCGATGTGTATCATACAAATACAATGATAATTGTAAATTCCTTTTATGATCTGCGTTTGTCTTCCTTTGATTTTATCTTTTGTAGGTTGCGGATGCATATCAAACTGAGGTCTGTTAAGAAATTGTAATTATTTGTTAATTATTACTTGAGAATAGAGTTCATTATTATTATAAATATGAGTGAATAATTATTTGTAACTTTAATTCCTCTCTCAGTAAGCATTATCTGTGTTAATTATTTCTTTCCACTGCATGGAGCGCAGCCATTGATGATAGCCATTTGTATCGCGTTTTTGTCTGTGTTTTCCTTAGAAACAAATCAAATGTTTGCTTGATGAAGTCTAAATAGTGCACAATACGAAAGTAGAGTTTATAGAGTTTAATAAGCATTTCAAATACTTACTTGTTTGGTCTAACAATAAAAAGTCTCTATCAATTGTCTGCCGCCATCTTAACAATTGTCTCAGCGGCAAATTCAAATTACGCAACTCTGCAGACATAAATGCCGAACGTAATACAAATGTGTAAAAATAAATGTGCACCGGTGGTCCCGAACTCATTTTAATGAAAATGATTCGAATCAGATTGGTTCTTTAAAAACAGTGCTCATAGCACGATCCTTATAAGAAACTTTTCTAGGTGATGTATGGAGCCGAAATTAATTACGCACGAGTTGCGAAGAATATTGTTTCAGGTAACATACGTCAGTGTTGTGCGCGGCTGATATTCGGTGGTTTTAATGATCATTTTGCTGAAGATAACTATTTCCATCATAATCAATAGTTGTATAGAATCTGTTGTACGAACTGTGATTTAGTGACACTTCCACAACTTACAGACAACACTTTAACACGACGTTAACTTGGAGTTCTTTAGCAACTTGACCAATTCTTTAGCCGGGAGAAAATTTATTTAGTAATTACTCAATGTAATAAAATAAGATTATCATTTTCATTTACAAATTAGTTAAATACCAAACCACTGAATAAAACAGCGAACGACACACACGCTGCACTATTATAACAAATGTCTAGCATATTCCAACACACAAAAACTCTTTTATTGCTTTGTCACCATTTTACCAAGGCACTGCACTCGTAATACCAACTGGAAAAGGGGGGAGGGGGCAGGGGGAGTGGCACAATGCACATACATCAATCAAATTTCCACATGTAATATGGTTCAAATGGCTCTGAGCACTGTGGGACTCAACTGCTGAGGTCATAAGTCCCCTAGAACTTAGAACTACTTAAACCTAACTAACGTAAGGACATCACACACATCCATGCCCGAGGCAGGATTCGAACCTGCAACCGTAGCGGTCGCGCGGTTCCAGACTGTAGCGCCTATAACCGCTCGGCCACTTCGGCCGGCCCACATGTAATACCTCAGAAAGTAAAGGACTTTAAAAGCGAATGAATCATTATCAGTAGCCGTGTATTTTACTTAGCTTTAAATTCATATGTTTCAAAATGATATAGTTTTAATTTTTGTAAGTATAATTTTTCTGACAGACTTTAGAAATCATTTACTGGTGACTGTCAGTTGTCTGTGTAGAAAAATTATGTCTTAATGTAGGTCGTATACTCACTCTTATTCATGTTGTTATTGAGAACACTTGTATCTGGACTATTCGCCATTGTATGGTGGTATACTTGCGTGTGCGAGATTGTAATGAACGTAAATAATTAAAGTATTGGAAACAATTGTCTAGTCGAAACAGAAAAGTGAATATATATTCAAAATATACGATAAAAGTATGCTGAAGCCGAGATCTGAAATAAAATAAGAAGAGAATTCTCTTTATTATACAATGGAGTACAATGGGTTGGTAACTTAAAACGGGAAGTTATACTACACTACTGACCATTAAAATTGCTACACCACGAATATGACGTGCTACAGGCGCGAAATTTAACCGACAGGAAGAAGATGCTGTGATATGCAAATGATCAGCTTTTCAGAGCATTCACACAAGGTTGGCGCCGGTGGCGACACCTACAACATGCTGACATGAGGAAAGTTTCCAACCGATTTCTCATACACAAACAGCAGTTGACGGGTGTTGCCTGGTGAAACGTTGTTGCGATGCCTCGTGTAAGGAGGAGAAATGCGTACCATCACGTTTCCGACTTTGATAAAGGTCGGATTGTAGCCTACCGCGATTGCGGTTTATCGTATCACGACATTGCTGCTCGCGTTGATCGAGATGCAATGACTGTTAGCAGAACAAGGAACCGGTGGGTTCAGGAGGGTAATACGGAACGCCGTGCTGGATCCCAACGGCCTCGTATCACTAGCAGTCGAGATCACAGGCATCTTATCCGCATGGCTGTAACGGATCGTGCAGCCACGTCTCGATCCCTGAGTCAACAGATGGGGACGGCTGCACGACAACCATCTGCACGAACAGTTCGACGACGTTTGCAGCAGCATGGACTATCAGCTCGGAGACCATGGCTGCGGTTACCCTTGACGCTGCATCACAGACAGGAGCGCCTGCGACGGTGTACTCAACGACGAACCTGGGTGCACGAATGGCAAAACGTCATTTTTTCGGATGCCTCCAGGTTCTGTTTACAGCATCACGATGGTCGCATCCGTGTTTGGCGACATCGCCGTGAACGCACAGTAGAAGCGTGTATTCGTCATCGCCATACTGGCGTATCACCCTGCGTGATGATTTGGGGTGACATTGGTTGCACGTCTCGGCCACCCCTTGTTCGCATTAACGGCACTTTGAAGAGTGGACGTTACATTTCTGATGTGTTACGACCCGTGGCTCTACCCTTCATTCGATCCCTACGAAACCCTACATTTCAGCAGGATAATACACTACCGCATGTTGCAGGTCCTGTACGGGCCTTGTTGGATGCAGAAAATGTTCGACTGCTACCCTGGCCAGCACATTCTCCAGATCTCTCACCAACTGAAAACGTCTGGACAATGGTGGCCGAGCAACTGGCTCGTCACAGTACGCCAGTCACTACTCTTGATGAACTGTGGTATCGTGTTGAAGCTGGATGGGCAGCTGTACCTGTACACGCCATCCAAGCTCTGTTCGACTCAATGCCCAGGCGTATCAAGGCCGTTACTACGGCCAGAGGTGGTTGTTCTGGGTACTGATTTCTCAGGATCTATGAACCCAAATTGCTCCAATGAATACCCGTTTATCATCTGCATTTCATCTTGGTGTAGCAATTTTAATGGCCAGTAGTGTAATTAACAGGAAGAATTATCGCCAGCTCTTTGCAAACTTTTCTGAAGGGCTAGGATCCACCCTTGCACATGTGCACATATAGCATTAGCACTGTTTTAAGGGCACGCCATATCACAATGCAGAAGCGCCAAAACACTGCTTTTGGTATTTAAAGTACATCGTTTCTTGTTGAGACTGCGTCACACCTTAAACAGTAAATCGAAGTTATACTTTGGGAAAATCGTTAACTGGTGGTTTTTGATGAGCGTTTTATCTGATACTCATTAAGGTCGTTCAGGGCAATCATGAGTCACTTCATAAGAACACAGGATTCTCAGACGAGGCTGCAAATAACTCTGCACGCCAATATTGCGTTTGGGTACGTGGGCATTTTACGGCGTTCTTTTGGTTGGTTGGTTGTTTTGGGAGAGGTGACCAAACAGCGAGGTCATCAGGCCCACCCGATTAGGGAAGGATGTGGTAGGAAGTTGGCCATGCCATTTCAAAGGAACCATCCCGGCATCTGCGAGAAGCGATTTAGGGAAATCACGGAAAACCAAAATCAGATGGCCAGACGAGGGATTGAACCGTCGTCCTCACGAATGAGAGTTCAATGTTCTAACCACTGCGCCACCTCGCTCAGTGTGTTGCTCTCAAGAATGAAAATTTAACAACGTACCGTTCTGTAAACTAATTTTTGAATTAGCTTTAGTGCAATTCCGGTAAAATGTAATCCACAGGTTCGGAGCCCGGTTGATGCTGGCGGTAGAAACGTGAAAATGAAATAGGTGGTTAGCGACTGTGGTATTTTCACAAGGTCGTCAGACTTCATTCCTTTCTTCTGCTGTTTTTCGGTTTTTCCACAATATTCTGACTTATTTTGCTTTAATTCCGCAGTTCCTCTTTTGATATAATTAAATCTCCAAACAGTTACTTATGAAACAACTATTGACACATTGCCATACAGCTTCTACATCTACATCTACATTTATACTCCGCAAGCCACCCAACGGTGTGTGGCGGAGGGCACTTTACGTGCCACTGTCATTACCTCCCTTTCCTGTTCCAGTCGTGTATGGTTCGCGACAAGAACGACTGCCGGAAAGCCTCCGTGCGCGCTCGAATCTCTCTAATTTTACATTCGTGATCTCCTCGGGAGGTATAAGTAGGGGGAAGCAATATATTCGATACCTCATCCAGAAACGCATCCTCTCGAAACCTGGACAGCAAGCTACACCGCGATGTAGAGCGCCTCTCTTGCAGAGTCTGCCACTTGAGTTTGCTAAACATCTCCGTAACGCTATCACGCTTACCAAATAACCTTGTGACGAAACGCGTCGCTCTTCTTTGGATCTTCTCTATCTCCTCTGTCAACCCGACCTGGTACAGATCCCATACTGATGAGCAATACTCAAGTATAGATCAAACGAGCGTTTTGTAAGCCACCTCCTTTGTTGATGGGCTACATTTTCTAAGGACTCTCCCAATGAATCTCAACCTGGCACCCGCCTTACCAACAATTAATTTTATATGATCATTCCACTTCAAATCGTTCTGTACGCATACTCCCAGATATTTTACAGAAGTAACTGCTACCAGTGTTTGTTCCGCTATCATTTAATCATACAATAATGGATCCTTCTTTCTATGTATTCGCAGTACATTACATTTGTCTATGTTAAGGGCCAGTTGCCACTCCCTGCACCAAGTGCCTAGTCGCTGCAGATATTCCTGCATTTCGCTACAATTTTCTAATGCTGCAACTTCTCTGTATTCTACAACATCATCCGCGAAAAGCCGCACGGAACTTCTGACACAATCTACTAGGTCATTGGTATATATTGTGAAAAGCAATGATCCCATAACACTCCCCTGTGCCATGCCAGAGGTTACTTTCTCTGTAGACGTCTCTCCATTGAGAACAACATGCTGTGTTCTGTTTGCTAAAAACTCTTCAATCCAGCCATACAGCTGGTCTGATATTCCGTAGGCTCTCACTTTGTTTATCAGGCGACAGTGCGGAACTGTATCGAACGCCTTCCGAAGTCAAGGAAAATGGCATCTACCTGGAAGCCTGTATCAAATATTTTCTGGGTTTCATGAACAAATAAAGCGAGTTGGGTCTCACACGATCGCTGTTTCCGGAATCCATGTTGATTCCTACAGTGTAGATTCTGGGTTTCCAGAAATGACATGATACGCGAGCAAAAAACATGTTCAAAAATTCTACAACAGATCGATGTCAGAGATATAGGCCTATAGTTTTGCCCATCTGCTCGACGACCCTTCTTGAAAACTGTAATTACCTGTGCTCTTTTCCAATCATTTGGAACCTTCCGTTCCTCTAGAGACTTGCGGTACGCTGCTGTTAGAAGGGGGGGCAAGTTCTTTCTCGCACTCTGTGTAGAATCGAACTGGTATCCCGTCGGGTCCAGTGGACTTTCCTCTGTTGAGTGATTTCAGTTGCTTTTCTATTCCTTGGACACTTATTTCGATGTCAGTCATTTTTTCGTTCGTGCGAGGATTTAGAGAAGGAACTGCAGTGTGGTCTTCCTCCGTGAAACAGCTTTGGAAAAAGGTGTTTAGTGTTTCAGCTTTACGCGTGTCATCCTCTGTTTCAATGCCATTATCATCCCAGAGTGTCTGGATATCCTGTTTCGATCCACTTACTGATTTAATGTAAGACCAGAACTTCCTAGGATTTTCTGTCAAGTCGGCACATAGAATTTTACTTTCGAATTCACTTAACGCTTCACGCATAGCCCTACTTACGCTAAGTTTGACATCGTTTAGCTTCTGTTTGTCTGAGAGGTTTTGGTTGCGTTTAAATTTGCAGTGAAGCTCTCTTTGCTTTCGCAGTAGTTTCCTAACTTTGTAGTTGAACCACGATGGGTTTTTTCCGTCGCTCACAGTTTTGCTCGGCATGTACCTGTCTAGAACGCATTTCGCGATTGCCTTGAACTTTTTCCATAAACACTCAACATTGTCAGTGTCGGAACAGAAATTTTCGTTTTGATCTGTTAGGTAGTCTGAAATGTGCCTCCTTCTGTTACATCTGCCTAAACAATACATTATTGCACTGGGACGACAAGTGGGAGGGGGGTGTGGATTGGTGGAGCGGGTTAGAGCGTCAGACACGCTACTTAGCCAAGGCGCTAAATTAGCTGGAGACGACTCTGTGTGTATCATTATGCACTGCACTGTAGATGCTGACATCACACTACCGGATAAGCTGACTGGGTTGGCGGCACTGACGATTGCGAAAGAAACGTGCTTCCCCGTTAATCTAGACGTAGTTGCTGTGCAGTGGCAGGGACGCGATAGCGTCACGTGATGGACTTGCGACTAGGGGGACTCACGTCACACTTGTAGATGTGCAGGAGACTCCACGAGCTTTGGGTTATTGTGGAAGACGTGCAGAGCCTGTGCGACAAACGGTAAGTACGCGCTTAGCGGTGACGTCTTTACAATTATCTCGAATGAAAGGGTTGTTCTATAATGGTAACGGATACAATAAACAAGAGTAGAAAACAGTCACTCACAGTGAGTACTGTGTCGATTCTAATATTTCGTTACGCTTTTGCTGTGCTAATGCTTCTCCAGTTCATCTGGAGTGGTCACTTGGCGATTTTGTTGTTTTACTATGTTTGTATTTCATTACCCTGTATCGTGTATATGGAGAACATTTACAGTACTCCTCCCCGCGCTCTTAAAGTTTTCATAGTTAGTGGTTATGTACTAAAACTCATGCAAATTTCTCAATTATATGGTGCAGCACACCCGAATAAACATTACTTTTTAGTCCCTTATGAGTAAATGTGTACTGAAATTAGAGTGAATGCTGGAACGATAGATTCTTATGGAACTGTAAATGGGTGATGCAATCCCAAACCAGGATTCATATATCATCACAACTGCGCCGCAAACAGGCGCGGAAAAAGTTCTTACTCCGCACTTACTTTAAAGATGGTCAAGCGTCTTGCCAGATAGAAAGTACATTACCCATTCCTTCACCCCTAATGAGGCAGGCTGTAAGAAGTGCCACTAGACATGAAATTTCATGGGTGGAATGGAGATGTTGGTGCAAATTTCAGCAACGTATCTGTCAGAGGCGAAGCTAATGAATTAACTGCGGGAAGGCTTACCTTCTATCTTTTTATACAGACGTGCGTCAATTCTTCTCGGTAGTTAAGTTATCAGTTTATCTTTAAATTTCTGATCACTTGTGAGTTATTTAACCAGTTTATTTTCTATGGCTGTTATGCAGAGAGAACTTAAGCTATATTTGTCATTGAATTGCAAAGGCAATTTTAAATTCTCTCTCAGAAGCTGTAGTGACAGGCAATATAAGAATCACTTTGATAAGCTTTGTAACTTTGTTATAAATATTTTCAAGATCATTGCCCATAAAGAATTTAAGGTCTGCAAGTGGTAAGTTTTTATGTTTGTCAGTATAAATGTTTCCTAACTCATTTTACAATAGATTTTCCAGTCGTTCTTTGTTGTATAATGGGTAAGTTGTATGAAAGCAATTTAGTTTTATTGCTGGAAAATTTGATCTATAATTTCAAAACTGGTTCTTATCAAGCAACTCCATAAACTGAATATTCTGAAGGTCTCCAAAACTCATTTCAATTTGCGCTATCATGTTATCTAAGATCTCATAAGATAACATTTTAAGGAACTGCAAGTCATATTCTCTAACACATATTTCACCGTGAAATTTATTGCTACAGCTTTTAATAAGTGAGCTCACAGTTTTTCTGATAGAATATCTTTTAACAAACAGATGTCTTCTTGATTTCAGCGTTGCACATATCATACGCAATTTTGTATTGAAGGAGTCCATAAAGATGATCAACACACACTAATATTTCTGTGTAAAGGCAAAGCAGGAAAAGGAAATGAATTTTAGTAAGACTGCTAAGAAAACCACAAGCACTGTAGAACGACTCTGCATCTCAGTCCACATCAATTGCGGTCATACTCTGGAAAATGCTTTAAACTCATGGTATTTAAGATATATTGACAAAATAGCTCCTGAATTGAATTCCAGCATTTAGTACATGTTTTAGGCCATCTGAATCTTTTATTTTCTAAGAGTTGTGTTCTCTTTGTAGATTTTCTAAAAATGAATGGAATGCTACGAAGTTGCAAATGAAAAGCCTAACTGCGATGGATCGCAGAAAATGGAGATGCAAAGGACCTGCTAATATAACAGAAAACTGATGATGATTATTAACAGCATTAGATTAGGTTTGCAAGTATAACAGTGCTAAAATATAGCTCGTGGATATTTTTGTGTAACAAAGTTATGGACACCACCATGTTTAACTGATATTACTGAGGCTACATCAAAGTTGGTTCATTATTTTTTAAGCAATGCCTCAGACATCAAGTACACTGAGTACAATTTCTGATAAAACATGAGCAATTTTGTCACTAGAATATTCGTTTGTGACTTACAAGATATTTCCAGGGTTTTATCTGCTTGCACTGCAACAAACTTGTATGATTCTAACTCTCTTTAATTCCATCACTAACGACATCGACTAAATCAATTCCTTTTGAACTGTGTTTTATGTTCCTTTGAACCCAGACGTGCTCCTGCAAGTGATCATTAATAAACTTCTGTCTAGACAAAAGTTCAAGTAATTCTAAGTAATTCTCTTGTTTCCAGATCTTTCATCGCCAGAGTGGTCTCTGAATGCGAACTTTCGCTTTCCCAAGATACAAACAACATCAATAAGTCTCTCGATTACGAATCTTTTTTGTTTCACAACCGCATTATATTTTATGAATAGAAGTTTGTCTCCTTCAGAAAATGAATGTTCAATTTCTCCATGACCCAAGAACTGAAAACTGCCGTGATTCTGAAGGTGCCTTCTTGAATGCTGTTGTTTCTCGACTTTTCTGCCAAAATGTTTTGTTACACATACTTCGAAAGAAGCTCACGTCTATTCTTTTTCAATTCCAGACGCATCAAACAAAATACAAGTATAACAATACAATTTGTTAGCAGAGCATCCTGTAAGCCGAGGATACTTTTTATTCCAAGAAAATTGAAATTTTCTGTTCTGTTTGCCATCAAATATTTTAATGTCTTCAGTGTAGTGTGAATAGCTTATCTTTGTAAGCGACTTGGTTTCGTAAGTTTAGCTTCAAAATGAGTTGTCATCTAATTCGCGAAATAAAGATATAACTGTTTCTTCTGCACTAACCGTAACATAATGAGTTAATCGCATGCACTCACGAATGGTACTACTAAACCTGGACTTACGCGCGCGGAATAAATTTCGCAGCTCAAGCAAGCCTCAAGGCCACTCTCCCACAGCACACTTGACTACCGGCTGCCGCGTCAAAGCAAGATGCTGTTCCTAGAAGCCTCCAGTGAACCGTTAAAACTGGTTAGCCTGCAAAAATCTGTGAACTGCCAACTTTTGGACGGATCGAATGTAAGTTTAGTAACGTACAAAACAAACTTAAATTGTTTTCAACGTCTTGTTATATTCTAGTTGTACTTTTTCTTCAAATTTTTGCGTAAGCTAAGCCTCGAAAGCCTCTGAAGAGCTTCGTCACAGATATCTGTTTCTATAAAAGAATAGCTCTGATTTTATTTCGGGTGACTCGTGTTTTTGAATAAAATGTTAACACTAGGAATTAATCCTCTAGAATAATAGGTACGGGAAATAGGTACCAATACGATGAAAAGAGACTGAAAGGCGAAAAAATTGACGAACTAGAGAAAATACGTAGTCAAATAGTGATTGGTTTTCGGATATATTAGAAAGGGACTCATGTATTTTTCGTATTTCACAACATGGAAGCAAACGAATAATGGTAAAAATTTACGAACAGAATGGAATCAAATAACGTTTTGTACGTACCCGGCTGCTTCAGTTCCAGATTAATTCGCCGCCTCAAAACTGAAACTAATAATCGCCATGCTCTACGGAAAAACGGACTCTACATCTGCATAGATTTTCTGCAAACCACTGCGAAGTGCAGGGCGAAGGGTACTTACCGTCTTCCCACATGATAGCTTTTCTTCCCGTTCCATTTGTGTATGAAATGAGGGAATTTCGTTGTCGGAAGAGATTCCACGCATGTCAGAATAGGATAACGTACGGATTTGCGTACGCTGTGTTCTAAATCATTTGAGTGAAGATTCTCTAAATGATAGAAGATCCTAAATTTAGTACTTTGGGATAAGGAGTTAACTGCCGAAAATGAATACTTAGTTTTTTGTTAGTATAAACAACTCCTTCCATGTAGCAGATTAGCAGCTAAAGCAACTGATCAAGGTAACCACCACCTTTCTTAATGTATGCATTAAAAGTTGATAAAGAAACGTTCTTAGTAATTGGACATGAACGTGTCGTAAGTATCTTCATTACTTCAGACATGGATACTACACCACTCGAAAACGCCGTGAATGACAAAATAGCCGGCCGGAGTGGCAGAGCGGTTCTAGGCGCTACAGTCTGGTTAAGTTCTAAGTACTAGGGGACTAATGACCTCAGAAGTTAAGTCTCATAGTGCTCAGAGCCATTTGAATTTTTTTTAATGACAAAATATATCGTAAGAATGGCACTGCAGTGATGTGATGGATAATCTACACTGACGTAAACAATCGCAACACCAAAAGATACTGTAGAGTAATGTCGCCTTTAAAGGAATTCTTGAGCAACAATCAACGCACCACATTCAGTCTCAAAGTAACTAACGCTCACAACGGTTAAAATGTGTATTTAATGCAAACATGATTTCCATCCTCATAGTGACACTATTAGCATCACTTTCATGCGATTTGTGCTAAATTTCAACATCGTCTTACAGATGTAGAAACACGCCAACCAATTTTCATTTATGTTGCAGAGCTCCTTCTTGTCACTGCGATTTTTTTACGTCAGTGTTCAAAAAAATGGCTCTGAGCACTATGGGACTTAACTTCTGAGGTCATCAGACCCTAGAACTTAGAACTACTTAAACCCAAGGACATCACACATATCCATGCGCACGGCAGGACTCGAACCTGCGACCGTAGCGGTCGCGCGGTTCCAGACTGTAGCGCCCACAACCGTTCGCCCACCGCGGCCTGCTCCTTCAGTATATTATCAAAATTGAACTCTGGGTTCAAAATTTTTTTGCCCCATTGTCTGCACATGTTGTATATGATAGGATCGTTAAGTCTGGTTTACACAGGAGCGAACACAAGCGAACGAGAATTCTCTATGCTGTATGCGATAGCTGAGTGCGAGTGGACACTATTCGATCGGTTTCGATTTCCATTAGATTGTGCTCACTCGTGTTCCGCTGGTATACTGATTTCATAATAAGAATAAACATGATGTAAATGAACACAAAGACGATAATTGGTCAACTGCCGCAGTACACGTACACTGGTATTACCACGCTCTTGAAAGTAGATCACAATAATGTTTTAGGTATCTTATTAGTAAATTAAGGTAAATGAAAAGTTAAGATGTTCTAATTTGTTAACAGCCATCAGCGTTTTTCATAATCATGTTTCAGCTATGTAGTTTTCATTTAAAAAATCGCGTACCATAGCAGTCCCTGTACTGTTGTGCTGCGATTGTAGAGCTGTTAATATTCCGTGTGAAAATGATTGACGCTGCTTCTTGCCCCGTAGTGAAACACGCTTGTGGAGCACCATTAAAAAGTGGCGAGAAACAGCTTGTTCTAAACGTTTTCCACAAGTTTACAGAAAAAATCGGCGTTGAAATTTTATGCCGATCTGTGTTTACTACATTTAAAATTTTCTTTCTTTTTAAGAAAAAAACGCTATTATTAGCTGAATCAGTAGCGCTGAAGAAACAGCGTTCAGTGGCGGACCTGCGCGGACGTGCTTTTACGTGCCGTTCGCAGAGTCGTGTAAGCACGAAGTTGTTTACTACGCCGTCGCCGCTAGTTCAGAGTCCATCACAGCCGACATAGCGTGGCACACTCATATAGACAAACCACTATAAAGTTCTATATACTTATATGGATATGGTGTCTGTTCTTTCGGAACCATATCCATATAAGTATATAGTTATGGCGACGACGGTCTTGACCTTCTTCCATGCGGATGCACACAAATTCTCCGGACTCTTACCGGACTTGGTAAGAATGTCTTCCACGAGTAATGACTGTTTGGGGTGGGACACTACGAATGTAGTGCGTGGACATACAAGGTGAGAATGTGGGTCTCGCGGAAGGCATGCGCGAGATAGTCCCTGTAGTCGCACTATCCTCTGTGCCATCGGTGGCACAGATGGATAGAGCGTCTGCTATGTAAGCAGGAGATCCCGGGTTTGAGTCCCGGTGGGGGCACAGATATTCATATACATCAACGCCCGTTAGCAAAAAATGGTTCAAATGGCTCTGAGCACTATGCGACTTAACTTCTGAGGTCATCAGTCGCCTAGAACTTAGAGCTAATTAAACCTAACTAACCTAAGGACATCACACACATCCATACCCGAGGCAGGATTCGAACTTGCGACCCTAGCGGTCGCCCGGTTTCAGACTGTAGCGCCTAGAGCCGCACGGCCAGTCCGACCGGCGCCCGTTAGCAGCTGAAGGTATTAATGTAATTCTAATTTCACTATAAAGATCAGTTTTCAGCTCGATTATGCACAGTCGCGAGTTTTCAAAGCTGAATGTTTTATATGTGACGACGTTAAAATTGATCCACAGAACATAATAAGCGTTCACCACTCTGTTACGAATAATGTCGTCTACGCGAAAATGTAAACAACACTCCGATGGCCATATGGGTAGTCTGTCGATCACGGGGGACTCAGCTACCGTACGCTACGTGTTTTCGATCTCCCTTTTGAAGTTCCACCGGACGTCGCTACTGCGGCTTTCCAAAAATGGTTCAAATGGCTCTGAGCATTATGGGACTTAACAGCTGTGGTCATCAGTCCCCTAGAACTTAGAACTACTTAAACCTAACTAACCTAAGGACATCACACACATCCATGCCCGAGACAGGATTCGAACCTGCGACCGTAGCAGTCGCGCGGTTCCGGACTGCGCGCCTAGAACCGCGAGACCACCGTGGCCGGCTGCGGCTTTCCAATCTTACGGCGATGCGGCTTTCCAGTCTTACGGCGAAGTGGTCAGCCACGTGGCCTAAGAATGGACCACTTCTACTACGTACCGGGTCGTTAAAGGGGTTCGACGGACTAGAACTGAAATGACGAAACAAGTGCCCTTATACTTCATCACTGGCGGCTGTAGGACGATTATTATGTACGACGGACAGCCATGAAGGACGTGTTAGGTCGACGTGTCTAGAACGGCAATTAACTCAAATTCCGAAAGGTGAAACTGCGGCTCGCCCTACGATCAAGACCCTTCCCCTCAATTATGCAGAGGATGAACAGGCGGCTGCCCCATACGAAGTCGACCACACTCGTCAAACAGACGCTCCTGACGGGACGGACATGGTGGAGTTAGAATTATTGGACCCATCCGCTACGACGGAGCCCCGTTCAGGAGACAATCAACGGCTGGCCTTGTAGGACAGTACGGATGAGAAGATGGACATGACGCACAGGTCGTGCTGATTGCAGCCTTTCTTCCTGATAACAGGGCATTCGAAGAGACCCACCCCCATTCGGATTCCGAAACACACGTTCACAAACAGCGTTCCCCACAAAAGCACAAGAAACGGCCGCGTGCTCCGTCCGAGGACTGCCTCCTGAACGTCTGAAAAGGATTGTGAACAGTCTCTCACAGGCAGCAGTGACGCTATACTTCTAGAGGAAGGAATACTGCTGGACGATATTCTCTCCGTGGGACTCGTGGAATGGTACTCACAGTGCTGGGTATAAGGCTTATCAACATCGACTGCATCTTCTGGCACGGACAAACGTCGCAATCGTTCACGTGTCTTTCCAGAAACAGTCGCACCGCTCGTACGACACCACCATGACCATTTAAAGTTTGGTGTGCAAATATATATATAGTTACAAAAAGGTACGGCTAAACTTTCAGGAAACATTTCTTACACACAAAGAAAGAAAATATGTTATGTGGACATGTGTCCGGAAACGCTTACTTTCCATGTTAGAGCTCATTTTATTACATCTCTTCAAATCACATTAATCATGGAATGGAAACACACAGCAACAGAACGTACCATCGTGACCTCAAACACTTTGTTACAGGAAATGTTCAAAATGTCCTCCGTTAGCGAGGGTACATGCATCCACCCTCCGTCGCATGGAATCCCTGATGCGCTGATGCAGCCCTGGAGAATGGCGTATTGTATCACAGCCGTCCACAATACGAACACGAAGAGTCTCTACATTTGGTACCGGGGTTGCGTAGACAAGGGCTTTCATATGCCCCCATAAATGAAAGTCAAGAGGATTGAGGTCAGGAGAACGTGGAGGCCATGGAATTGGTCCGCCTCTACCAATCCATCGGTCACCGAATCTGTTATTGAGAAGCGTACGAACACTTCGACTGAAATGTGCAGGAGCTCCATCGTGCAAGAACCACATGTTGTGTCGTACTTGTAAAGGCACATGTACTAGCAGCACAGGTAGAGTATCCCGTATGAAATCATAATAACGTGCTCCATTGAGCGTAGGTGGAAGAACATGGGGCTCAATCAAGACATCACCAACAATACCTGCCCAAACGTTCACAGAAAATCTGTGTTAATGACGTGATTACACAATTGCGTGCGGATTCTCGTTAGCCCACACATGTTGATTGTGAAAATTTACAATTTGATCACGTTGGAATGAAGCCTCATCCTTAAAGAGAACATTTGCACTGAAATGAGGATTGACACATTGTTGGGTGAACCGTTCGCAAAAGTGTACCCGTGGAGGCTAATCAGCTGCTGATAGTGACTGCACACGCTGTACATGGTGCGGAAACAACTGGTTCTCCCGTAGCTCTCTCCATACAGTGACGTGGTCAACGTTACCTTGTACAGCAGCAACTTCTCTGACGCTGACATTAGGGTTATCGTCAACTGCACGAAGAATTGCTCGTCCATTGCAGGTGTCCTCGTCGTTCTAGGTCTTCCCCAGTCGCGAGTCATAGGCTGGAATGTTCCGTGCTCCTAAGACGCCGATAAATTGCTTCGAACGTCTTCCTGTCGGGACACCTTCGTTCTGGAAATCTGTCTCGATACAAACGTACCGCGCCACGGCTATTGCCCCATGCTAATCCATACATCAAATGGGCATCTGCCAACTCCGCATTTGTAAACATTGCACTGTCTGCAAAACCACGTTCTTGAGGAACACTAACCTGTTGATGCTACGTACTGATGTGCTTGATGCTAGTACTGTAGAGCAATGAGTCGCATGTCAACACAAGCACCGAAGTCAACATTACCTTCCTTCAATTGGGCCAACTGGCGGTGAATCGTGAAAGTACAGTACATACTGACGAAACTAAAATGAGCTCTAACATGGAAATTAAGCGTTTCCGGACACATGTCCACATAACATCTTTTCTTTATTTGTGTGTGAGGAATGTTTCTTGAAAGTTTGGCCGTACCTTTTTGTAACACCATATACACTCCAGGAATGGAAAAAAGAACACATTGACACCGGTGTGTCAGACCCACCACACTTGCTCCGGACACTGCGAGAAGGCTGTACAAGCAATGATCACACGCACGGCACAGCGGACACACCAGGAACCGCGGTGTTGGCCGTCGAATGGCGCTAGCTGCGCAGCATTTGTGCACCGCCGCCGTCAGTGTCAGCCAGTTTGCCGTGGCATACGGAGCTCCATCGCAGTCTTTAACACTGGTAGCATGCCGCGACAGCGTGGACGTGAACCGTATGTGCAGTTGACGGACTTTGAGCGAGGGCGTATAGTGGGCATGCGGGAGGCTGGGTGGACGTACCGCCGAATTGCTCAACACGTGGGGCGTGAGGTCTCCACAGTACATCGATGTTGTCGCCAGTGGTCGGCGGAAGGTGCACGTGCCCGTCGACCTGGGACCGGACCGCAGCGACGCACGGATGCACGCCAAGACCGTAGGATCCTACGCAGTGCCGTAGGGGACCGCACCGCCACTTCCCAGCAAATTAGGGACACTGTTGCTCCTGGGGTATCAGCGAGGACCATTCGCAACCGTCTCCATGAAGCTGGGCTACGGTCCCGCACACCGTTAGGCCGTCTTCCGCTCACGCCCCAACATCGTGCAGCCCGCCTCCAGTGGTGTCGCGACAGGCGTGAATGGAGGGACGAATGGAGACGTGTCGTCTTCAGCGATGAGAGTCGCTTCTGCCTTGGTGCCAATGATGGTCGTATGCGTGTTTGGCGCCGCGCAGGTGAGCGCCACAATCAGGACTGCATACGACCGAGGCACACAGGGCCAACACCCGGCATCATGGTGTGGGGAGCGATCTCCTACGCTGGCCGTACACCACTGGTGATCGTCGAGGGGACACTGAATAGTGCACGGTACATCCAAACCGTCATCGAACCCATCGTTCTACCATTCCTAGACCGGCAAGGGAACATGCTGTTCCAACAGGACAATGCACGTCCGCATGTATCCCGTGCCACCCAACGTGCTCTAGAAGGTGTAAGTCAACTACCCTGGCCAGCAAGATCTCCGGATCTGTCCCCCATTGAGCATGTTTGGGACTGGATGAAGCGTCGTCTCACGCGGTCTGCACGTCCAGCACGAACGCTGGTCCAACTGAGGCGCCAGGTGGAAATGGCATGGCAAGCCGTTCCACAGGACTACATCCAGCATCTCTACGATCGTCTCCATGGGAGAATAGCAGCCTGCATTGCTGCGAAAGGTGGATATACACTGTACTAGTGCCGACATTGTGCATGCTCTGTTGCCTGTGTCTATGTGCCTGTGGTTCTGTCAGTGTGATCATGTGATGTATCTGACCCCAGGAATGTGTCAATAAAGTTTCCCCTTCCTGGGACAATGAATTCACGGTGTTCTTATTTCAATTTCCAGGAGTGTATATACAGGGTGAGTCACCTAACATTACCGCTGTATATATTTCGTAAACCACATCAAATTTTGACGAATCGATTCCACAGACCGAACATGAGGAGAGGGGCTAGTGTAATTGGTTAATACAAACCATAAAAAAATGCACGGAAGTATGTTTTTTAACACAAACCTACGTTTTTTTAAATGGAACCCCTTTAGTTTTGTTAGTACATCTGAACATATAAACAAATACGTAATCAGTGCCGTTTGCTGCATTGTAAAATGTTAATTACATCCGGAGATATTGTAACCTAAAGTTGACGCTTGAGTACCACTTCTCCGCTGTTCGATCGTGTGTATCGGAGAGCACCGAATTACGTAGGGATCCAAAGGGAACGGTGATGGACCTTAGGTACAGAAGAGACTGGAACAGCACATTACGTCCACATGCTAACACCTTTTTATTGGTCTTTTTCACTGACGCACATGTACATTACCATGAGAGGTGAGGTAACCGTACACACGTGGTTTCCTTTTTCAATTACGAAGTGGAATAGAGTGTGTCCCAACATGTCAGGCCAATAGATGTTCAATGTGGTGGCCATCATTTGCTGCACACAATTGCAATCTCTGGCGTAATGAATGTCGTACACGCCGCAGTACATCTGGTGTAATGTCGCCGCAGGCTGCCACAATACGTTGTTTCATATCCTCTGGGGTTGTAGGCACATCACGGTACACATTCTCCATTAACGTACCCCACAGAAAGAAGTCCAGAGGTGTAAGATCAGGAGAACGGGCTGGCCAATTTATGCGTCCTCCACGTCCTATGAAACGCCCGTCGAACATCCTGTCGAGGGTCAGCCTAGTATTAATTGCGGAATGTGCAGGTGCACCATCATGCTGATACCACATACGTCGAGGCGTTTCCAGTGGGACACACTCTATTCCACTTCGTAATTGAAAACGGAAACCACGTGTGTACGTTTACCTCACCCCTCATGGTAATGTACATGTGCGCCAGTGAAAAAGACCAATAAAAAGGTGTTAGCATGTGGACGTAATGTGCTGTTCCAGTCTCTTCTGTACCTAAGGTCAATCACCGTTCCCTTTGAATCCCTACGTAATTCGGTGCTCTCCGATACACACGATCGAACAGCGGAGGAGTGGTACTCAAGCGTCAACTTTAGGTTACAATATCTCCGGATGTAATTAACATTTTACAATGCAACAAACCGCACTGATTACGTATTTGTTTATATGTTCAGATGTGCTAACAAAACTGACGGGGTTCCATTTAAAAAGACGTAGGTTTGTGTTAAAAAAACATACTTCCGTGCCGGCCGCGGTGGTCTCGCGGTTAAGGCGCTCAGTCCGGAACCGCGCGACTGCTACGGTCGCAGGTTCGAATCCTGCCTCGGGCATGGATGTGTGTGATGTCCTTAGATTAGTTAGGTTTAAGTAGTTTTAAGTTCTAGGGGACTGATGACCACAGAAGTTAAGTCCCATAGTCCTCAGAGCCATTTGAACCATTTTGAACCATACTTCCGTGCATTTTTTTATGGTTTGTATTAACCAATTACACTAGCCCCTCTCCTCACGTTCGGTCTGTGGAATCGATTCGTCAGTATTTGATGTGGTTTACGAAATATATCCAGCGGTAACGTTAGGTGACTCACTCTGTATATATATGATTGAACAAATTAATTATACTATTGACATATTTGATTTTTATTAATTTTGCAGCGAATAAATTGTCTTTCACTTTTGAGCCAGTGGTGTCGTGAACTTACGTCGAGTCTGGTACCCTTGGTTATATTCGTCTTCTTCCCCATAAGTTTTTCTTTTTCTTGACCGTGTGTATAATATTAATTCTTAATGGGACTTCCTCTTCTGATGCAGGTAGCTTGTTGACATGACATTGGCATAACGCGCGGTTTTGCACAAAAACGAACTTTCAAACTTAATATTTTCATAGGATTATTATTCGGACGACACATTGTATTACAAGAAAAATGTCTTCTCGCCACGAGAACTAAAGACAGAGTCTCTCTAATGATTGACAAAAAAATGTAGTATTTATCATTTGTTATTCGCCTTCCGGCTTAGCAAATTATAGATTTTCCGGTGCTTACAGCGGCCGCGCTAATGATTATTATCATTGGTTTTAAATTTTTGTCGTAGCTGGTTGGTTGTTTTCCTTATGTATCTATACAATTGCCCCCACACTGTGCGGTGACATGCAATGGAGGTGCACAGTTTTTTCTATGCACTCGTACACCTTAAATTTAAATTTTGCCTAAAGGGGTACAATGATGTTTATTTGTCGGCGTATGTGTCGTTGTATTTTGGGTTGGAGGTGTCAGTTTGTCTTGCTTACACATTATCTTACAGGAAATACATAACTTATATACGGATAGTTCATTAAGTATTTACATGAGCGGCTACTTGTCCTTTTGGCAACATTGCTAGTCTCTGGGCGCATGTGCACAAAATATGTTTGTTGGCTGCGCAAGAGCCGTTAATGCTCCACGCATTGTGTACGGTCGTCGCGCTTACACTCCCGCTTTAGTGGCACTTTCACACTGAGTGCCGTGCTATCTGTCGAATAATTTGCTGTGGCGTGGTCTCCCATTGTGAGTGCGATGCATGTGTGTTTACTCTCCAAGAACCGATGCTGCGGCAGATAATTCACCTTTGATACGCCCCAGGAAGGATCTTCACCGTCGTATCCACATTGTCAGTTGGGTGAATACTGCACATCAACACCCGACGACAAGGTAAGTGATGCTTGCACAATTGTAGTTTGATGATTAATACATCAGACATTGCGTAGCATGACATTACCACAACTGATTCGTTGCACTATTGTGTACGCGTTTGGATACCAGTGTCTATTTCGTCGTTCACTTAGACGTGAGAATTGTTTTTAATCCTTGAGGTTTTCTTCTTTTGTGTTAGTTTTTCAAGTTCATCTTTTACATATGGCTCGATATACACATAAAATCACATAAGCATTTTGACATAACACTGCATATTACAATGGCTTACGTCTAAGGCTGACATTCCACCCATTATTTGTATCAAACGTAGAAAATTATTAAATACTAAAACATTACAAAATTCCTTTTTCAGTTACAGTTGCCGGTTAGTATAGACTGTTGGTTAGCTTAAAAAAACTCTTTTTACACAAATATAAGTAACTTAGAAGGTCCCGAGTTCGAGTCTCGGTCGGGCACACAGTTTTAATCTGCCAGGAAGTTTCATATAAGTAACTTATTTTCGTTCCATTACATTGTGCTACTATATATGCATTTAATGCATCCACATTTTATTTTCCAGTCATGCATACATCAGTTATGAGAGTTTAATATTTTCCTAGGGAGAAACAGAGAAAGACATTTACATCAGGATTCTATATTTCGCGTTGCTGGCTTAACTACGCTTCGGCGCCGCTTCCTGCGTTGGGGAGAGAATAAGGAATACTATTCTACTGGTTTATGGATTACTAAGGAAATGCTATTCGTCCTTTCTTAAATCACTTATCAGGGAACTCCTTTTTCATAGAACCGAAACATATTAACGACTCATGTACTATATACCATTGTGTTGCTTATAATTTTTTACGTGTACCTTTGTGTTCGTAACGCAAGTACTTATCTCTTTACGATTATGTGGAAATGTCGTCGTTTATATTCGTATGTGACGCGATATGAATTGATTAGTTTTATTTGAGGTAATATGCCTTCGTGTTTATGTGCACTTTGTAATCAGTAGGTACGGGTAAGTTTTTTGTAGTTGCACTGCAACGATGTATATTCTTATTCTTCATTTGCTTCATGACCAAAATATACATATAGACATACTAATAACTAAATCATTTCGTTGAGGTGCGGCCCGTTTTTCATTTGGTACCTATAACACCCGTCGTAAATCTCTTCTTCTGTGCCGTGTCGATGCAGTGGTCGCTGCAATATAAAAAACTTATAACTAACTTAAAAACTAATTGTGTTTCGTAGCTCATAGGCCACGCATATACTCGGTCATCACCTTCGTTTGCAGCCACTTCATATTTCATTCTTATTTGTTTATATATTTATTTACTTGCATTTGTATTCCTTTTATTCATTTACCCTGCAAAGAAAGTTACTTTGACATCTCCTACGGTATCTTATCCTTTTGTTACCTAACACGTTCTGTATCTTTCATTGTAATGATTTCTTTAAATTCTAGCTACAATGTATATATTTTAGTACTGACGCAACTTCTCATGTTGATATAGGCCTGAATGTAATGTTATATTCCTTTATTCCCCGATAGTAAATATAGTTGTTACGCGTTATTATTTATTTTGAAATTGGGCTTTATACTTACGCAGCTTCGCGTTTCTATTTGGTTGCGCCGCGAGTTAGCCTATTGCGCTAGCGCAAGGTCAATGTCTTTTCCCAAGTACTGACGTAAGCATCCATTGTTGAGCGCGCACAGCTGAGTCGTACGTTGTTCCAGTTTGTATTTCGCTTCGCGTGATGCTGTGTTTTTACACTTCCTTCTAGTCAAATATTTTGTCTTTGCTTACGAAACAAGAAAATTATTTAAATCTATACATATTTAATTCAAAAAAAGACATAATAAAATTTTTTACTTATAAAACTATGAAATTACTTATAAATATATTTTATGACAAGAAAACTGCTGTGATATTGTGTCACTACTCGTGAAAAGTTTTTAAGCCTTTGTGAGAGTGGAGACCTTTGTCTCTCCCCGTTCTTTCATATACCAACCTATAAATTCCAGGATAAGGTATTTTTGCAATAATATATGGCCCTGAGTATAGTAATTGCCATTTTTTGTTCAGCTTACCGATCTTTGTCGATTTGTGATGTGTTCTTAATAGAACTCGTTGCCCTAAAAAAAATGTGTAACTCGTTTTAATTTTTTGTTGTATATTCTCTTTCTGTATTCTGCTCTATTCTCCAGCGATGGGTGATACCCATTCGTCAGTTTGCTTTGTGTTAAACATCAGTTCATTAGGAGTGAAACCTGTGGAAGAGTGGGGGAGATTGTTTACTATTTGCATAAATGGAGTCACATATTCAACCCGTCGTGGATGCTTATTATGAGCGTAAGCCCTTATAAATCTATTGAATTCATTGAACACCCTCTCCACAGGACTTGCTCCTGGGTGGAAAAAATTTACCAAGATATGCCCTGTGTATTCATGAATTGTTTCCATTTTCTTGCTATGAAATAGGCTGCATTGTCTGCTAATATTACTTTGGGTTTCCCTACTCTACGTAAATAATCCTCTTCGATACCCCTTATGATGCTACTGGCTGTAATGGTTTTGATAGCATAAAGTTTGATGTATTTTGTGAAAATATCATAAAGAGCTATTGTGTATTTGACACCTTCTTTTGCTCTAGGATATGACCCCGCGATATCCAGAGAAACCACTTCCAGTGGAGCTTTGGTTAGTATGGGGTGTAATTCTGTAAACTTTGACACATTGGGTGGTTTTGTTCTTCGGCAAATAGCACACTTCTATAATATTTGAAACACGTCGTCGTAAATCAGGAAAGTAACAAAGTTTGGAAATCTTGTCTGTACACTTTGTTACTCCGTAGTGTCCCCATACTTCATGTGTGTGTTTAATAAATTCGTCGATATATTCCTCTGGAAGACATACACACCAGTGGTTAGAACTTTCGTGCTTCCAGTGAAACAAAACGCCTTTCTGTGACTGATACCATTTACTTACATTACAGTTTGTATTCTAGTTGAGATTTTGTAGTACCTTTTTTCACCTATTATCTTGGTGTTGTATCATCTCCATCTGTTTACAGATTTGTTTGTAGTCTGGTTTTTGTGTATTACTTTGCATCAATAATGTTCGGATTTCTGAATCGCGTTCAGATAGGCCCTACGACGAATGCAGGCACACTATGGTCGAGACCACGCAGTTTGGCGCAGACATACTCTCGATTTCTACTGCAATGTACTGTGAGACCATGGTACTATGACGCTATCTCGAGAACGACAAACTTCGACTCACCATGCTAGAGCTCAGATCATCGCCCACACGCGACTCCAACTCGCGGGGACGTTACTTCGATCGAGAACGCAGGATAGGATAGCAAGTGAAATCCGTCTATGTTCCATGTACTTCACGAAGGTAAACAGTCACGAAGAGCGCTAACACATCAATCGACACGGACGTCCGTCGTCTCTCCTCGCAACACGACATAGGCACAACATTACACGACTATTTTTCTGGCTTTATTTAGTTCAGACTCCTGATCCAACTGCATTAGCAAACGGTCTCAGACGGTATACGACACCATTACCCAGGCAATGGTAAAGGGGCGGCCTCCCCTGAGAATTTTACAGGACTTTCCAATATTTATTAGCCACCTGATGGACAGACATGTGTCACGAACTGGAATATACAGACGTGCCGCTCCCTTCGACCTTTGTGGAATGGATGATTATACCAATTCAAAAATGCCCGGTCGCTCACGGATACAAGGTTTCTGCCAGCTGACGCTCCTGAATTGTGATGTCAAGATCTTTTCCAGACTTGGCAGCACGTTTATACCAGATCTCACATAAAGTTATTTCAGCCGATAATACGTCGATACGACGTAATAATAACATTCAGACAGCACTCAGTGAGCAGCATGACTTGATCGCACTGGCAAGGGCATGAAGGGTGCATTGGTGTCATTTGACTTCAGTCAAGTCTTTGATCACGTGGACCATGACTATCTGGAAGCAGTACTCCAACATGTATGATGCCCCTGGCCATGTATCACTGTCATGATGCCGCTCCTCCGTATTGCATACTCCAAGGTGATTGTTAATGGTCGACCTACGCCGCACCACACGATTTCCCGATTTGTATGCCAAGACTGCCATCTGGCTACATTTCTCTATATTGTGGCCCTTGAACCACTATTATGCAGCCTACCCCTGCGACTAACTGTATGACGTTTCGAGGTCACACCTTCCAATGTACTGCTGACGACCTGGTGGTTGTGATCCACAATGGCAAAGACACTGGTAACACACTGGATTGGGTCTCTACATATGACAAGGGCTCATGTAGTCGTATCAACGTCACCAAATCACTGGTGATGAATATTGTGGTCGGCCTGCCTGTTAACTGTGTCACTCCCCTACAGCTCAGAGGTACCAGAAAATGCCTTGGCATTGATTCACTGGCGATATACGACACACTGCTGCTCACAACTACCGACGACTGTTACGCAGTGTTTGGTCAGGCATTGCGTGCAATCAACTATGGGGAATGGATATCCTCTCAAGGCTTTCGGATGCTTTGTGAGCTCAGGTATGATTTTCAAGATCAAATATGAAACTCTTACCCTGCCACTGGATCGGGGAGGCCTTGGACTTATCTCTGTTTATGACAGGTTTGTCGCTCTATTTCTAGGCTCGTTAATCAAATCATGGTACTGCAGTCGAACATTTTACCGGGTTTGTCAATAGAGGACCTGGTACCACCCTCTCCCACGCGGCCTATGACGAAACAGCACGTCCCTCCATCACTCTTTAGATTAGATTAGATTAGTTTTTCGTTCCATAGATCCGTGCTGAGGGGATCCTCGTGGATGTGGAACATGTCAATTTTTTTAAAAATTTTTAAGGCCGCAATAACAATACTAATAGTATGAATATATACATCATTTGTTTCTATTAAAAAATTCGTCAATGGAGTAGAAGGAGTTGGCCACTAGTAAGCCTTTCAGGCCCCTTTTAAACTGATCTTTATTTGTAACTAAATTTTTTATGTTTGCTGGCAAATTATTGAAGATGAGTGTTCCTGAGTAGTGGACCCCCTTTTGAACTAAAGTAAGTGCTTTTAAGTCCTTGTGCAGATAATTTTTGTTCTTGGTATTGTATGTATGAATTGAGCTTTTTTTTGGAAAAAGAGATATATTATTTAGGACAAATGTCATTAAGGAGTAAATATACTGAGAGGCAGTAGTTAGTATACCCAGTTCTTTGAAGAGGTTTCTACAGGACGTCCGTGGATTTACTCCACAAATGATACATATTACACGCTTTTGGACTCTGAAAACTTTTGTTTGACTTGAAGAGTTACCCCAAAATATTATACCATATGACATTATGGAATGAAAGTAGGCAAAGTATGCAAACTTTTTCATTTTTATGCCGCCTATGTCTGCTAACACTCGAACTGCAAATACAGATTTGTTAAGGCGTTCCTGCAGTTCTGTGGTGTGTTTCTCCCAACTGAATTTATTATCAAGTTGTAATCCCAGGAACTTAAGGCTGTCGACCTCTTCCATCTGCTCTTCTTCATACTTTATGCAAATGCTGGGTGGAAACCTCTTACAAGTTCTGAATTGCATATAGTGAGTCTTTTCGAAGTTTAATGTCAGTGAGTTGGCTTTAAACCATTCATTAATGTCCATGAAAATATCATTAGCAGATCTTTCATTAAATACACTTGACATACTATTTATTGCAATACTTGTGTCATCTGCAAACAAAACGAACTCTACTTCTGGTAGTGTAACTGATGAGAGATCATTGTACACAAGAAAAAGCAATGGCCCTAAGATGGAACCTTGTGGGACACCACATGTAATTTCTTCCCATTCTGATGATGACTGATTACTTAATTCACTAGTCCCTTGCATTTACTCCCTTTGTTTCCTGTTAGTGAGGTATGACTTGAACCATTTTGCAGCACTGCCCATGACACCATAGAATTCTAATTTGTTTAAAAGGATGTTGTGGTTCACACAGTCAAATGCCTTTGACAAATCACAGAAAATACCTGCTGCTTGTAACTTGTTATTTAATGAATTAAGTACATTTTCACTGTAGGTGTAAATAGCCTTCTCGATATCAGAACCCTTCAGAAATCCAAACTGTGTTCTTGATAATATGTTATTTGTGGTCAGATGGTTGAGAAGCTGCCTGTACATTACTTTTTCTAAAATTTTTGAGAATGCTGGCAAAAGTGAAATCGGTCTGTCGTTTGATGGTATCTCTTTATCCCCTTTCTTGAATAGAGGCTTAACATCTGCATATTTTAGCCAGTCAGGAAATGTCCCAGTTATAATTGACTGGTTACACAAATAACTTAGAATTGTACTAAACTCACAAGAATATGCCTTAATTAACTTTGTTGATATTTCATCATAACTACTAGAATGCTTTGTTTTTAAAGATTTTATTATGGAAGTTATTTCTTTTGGTGAAGTGAGTGACATATTCATGTACCTGAAGCTATTTGTAAAGGCTAGTTTCAGATATTCAAGGGCATTATTTACTGATCCTGACAATCCCATTCTATCAGTAACGGATATAAAGTATTTTTTAAATAGATTTGCCACACTATGAAAATCGGTTACTAATGTGTCATCTATCCTTAGTGCTATTTGCTCCTTTTCCTTTCTGGTTCTACCAATCTCCTCTTTCACTATATCCCATATTGTTTTTATTTTGTTCCCTGACATTGCTGTCTTCTTCTCGTAGTGCATTTGTTTAGATGTCTGAATTACTTTTTTCAATATTTTACAATAATCCTTGTATTTAGCTAAATCGTCAGCATTGGAGCTATTCTTGGTCGACAGATACTTTTCCTTTTTGTCTTAGAGGAAATCTTTATTCCTTGTGTAATCCATGGTTTTATTATAGACTTCTGTTTAATTTGAGTAACTTTTAGAGGAAAACAGTTTTCAAACGTGGTACTGACATTGTTCATGAATGTGTTATATTTTTCATTCATGTCATGAGCACTATAAACATCTTTCCAGTTCATATCTTGGAGCAGTTTTCTAAAACACTCAATTTTTGGTTGATTGACTACTCCCCTGTACTCAGATTTTGCAGCCTTGATAATCTGCTTAGAATTTACATCTAAAACAAGGAGCTGCATGTCATGATCTGATAGTCCATTTATTACAGGTTTTATGATATGATTTTGTTCCTTTGATTTGTCTATAAAAATGTTATCAATGGCTGTCCTTGAGGATTTAGTGATCCTAGTTGGAAAGTTTACAGTGTGAGTTAGATTGAAAGACAACATTACTAACTGCAGTAAATGTTTACTGGAAGATTGCATTAGAAAATCTGTATTAAAGTCACCAGCAATCAAAATTTCTTTGTTTATTCCTGTTAAATAACCCAAAAGAGCTTCTGGATGATTTATGAATAGACTATAATTTCCTGCAGGTGCTCGGTAAATAGTTATTATTATATAGGATCTGTTATGGAACTCTACTTCTGTTGCAAATGCTTCTAGATGCTGCTCTAAACAGAATACATCGGTATCTTTTATCTAGCCCTCAGTTACGTCCGACTAGCCCTACCAGCCGTGCGAATGGCGACGACACGAGCAGTGTATCATGTCATTCAGCGCGGACGACCAAATAGCGTTTTGCAGGAGAAGTGCCCGAACGTCTGTTGAAATGTATTGTGGCGGACGATTCACCAAATTACGCTGGAACCTTCTTCACTGCGATGTGGTTTATTGCTGTTAACGGCAAGCAGGGGAACAAATCGAGGCTACACGTGATCCATATGGTGGATTTACCACTGTGCGCAGGCTGTGGAGTCGAAGACAGTGATGAACGCCGTCTTTACTGCGACACATCGACGACATTGTTGGCATACTTTCTTTGAGTGGCACCAAATCAATTTGAATCCAAGACTCTTCTTCTCAGTTGAGAAGTATTATCCACGTACCGGAACTCATACTGTGACTTGGCTTTGTGGACAAGCAGTGCATTATTTGTTTCAAGATGGCCACATTAAGGACACTCTGGACGTGTGGATCTATTTGCAGAAACGAGTTTGCAAGACCATATGTAACTCAAAATGTAGACAATATTTCTCCAATTATTTATGGAGTGCACTTCAGGATCCACAATAATGCAACTGTATCAACACAGGTAGGAGTAATAGAATTAAAATGATAGGACAATGCACGATTCGATGAGGTGAGAGAGGACAAGTTCCTCTCTCAGCTATTTTTTCGCATATGGAAAATTATTAAAGATTTTGTTATAACCTTACACAAAGACTCCAAAAAGTTAAAGCCTGAGCAGATGTTGATGGAGTCTGGTAGGGCATGAGGTACTTTTATGATTCTTAGCTCATAGAAATGGCTTGTTGGGAGTTGAAAGCAATTGGCGGCGAGCCCATCCCTTAGTAAATTTTGCCAGACAGGCCCACAGCGGTACAGGGCAGACAGGGAAGCCCCTCATTGAAACAGAGCTCCAGCAGAACAAAGTCGCGATACCTGCTGCGGCGCCAGCAGAAGCCTGGGCAGGGGTGACGGTCTAAAGGAAGGTGTCTTTCCAGTGAAGTCATAAACCGGGCATTGGGTGCAGAGCCACACATAATAAAAATTCACATGTTTTTGTTTTCGCTGATAGTGCAAGTAGGCCAGTGAACCACTTTCCTCGGCAACCTCTGTTGTATAAGCATCTGAGAAACGTTTCGAGATAGAAGCCTTATTAGACCTCATAGCCAGGACTAACAAGCTCCAAGGAACAGGTGATTTAGATAAAATCTTTGAGATTGTATCTGTTTGCTTGTCGCCGTGGGAAGCGACACAACTTCAGAGAAAATCATCTCTTCCCCCTCTGCGAAAACTTAAAAAAAACAGTAAATGGTGGTTTCTTTTTTTTCTTATTTTAGATATGCAGGTTTCTTAACTCTTGCCCTGAGCTTATGCTGTCATGTGGGAGGGGAGATTTAGCGCCACTGGAGTCCTGTGATTGGCTCAAGACAGGATGAAGGCTGTGTCGTTTCTTGCACTTTGCGGGAAAACGCTATTTTTTCTGGAGTGGTGCGAAGCACTGGGGTGCGGTACTTTGGTCTGGTAAGGGACTTCTAGTCGAAGCTCTGGCATGTGTGGTTGGTACGTGGGACCTGTCTGAGACTAACTTCAAGTAGTTTAGACTGGGGAGCCTGTGGTGAAGTTCTTTCTGTACTGACGGTGTGACTTCAAATGTCTCAGATACTAATTTGCTGAGGACACACTTATTCGTTTTTGGTTTACCACTTTTGACGTTTGGTATACTTCTGTGCTCTGTTGTATAAGCGAGCCAAATTGGTCCTTGGTGCGACCAGAGGATGGGTGTGTCACACACTGAAATCTACTGTGATTTCTGTGCTCTGGTAGAGAGTAAATTGCGATCCATCTGCCTGATCGCTAGACCCTGAGATTTCTGCGTTTCTTTCATGGTCACAATCCATTCCCAGGTGCCACCTCCATGTCTCACCTCCTCTTCCCTCACACATCTCGCCAACTGCAAGTCACATCACCGCTTGAAACAAACAAAGTAACATACTGCTGCTCTGGCATTGTCAGAGCGCACAGGTCTCAATCGCCAATTTCTCTCAGCTGCATCTATGTAGAGAAACTTCAGTACATTTGATCAAAGTCTGCTCAGTGTCAGATCAGTTCAGCTTGTGTTATCGACATTTTTAGTGCCAGAGTACTTGACTCACTGATCACCTAGTTAAACTGTCTTTTCCAACCAGGATCCACTCAGTGGAGTAATAAATCACTTGTTAATTGTTTAGGGTATTTATGTCTTGTTTGGGAAAATAAATGTTGTTAGTATACTAAATTTTGCCAACATTCTCAATCAATTAAATAGTCCAGACAAGTTACCTTTCATTATGGCGACCCTTCCAGGATCTCACATTGATGACACCTTGTGTGACCATCAGATCGTGTTGCCTAGCAGTCATTCAATTTGACGTCCCTTGCACAGAATTTCGAATTGATGGCACCTTATGTGACTGTCAGATAGAAGACAGTGAGCCAAATTGAGCCAAATTGGTCCAATGTTTAATGTGGTGCACTGGGTAGAGTAGATTCGCGTTTCTGGGGCCTAGACATAGTACTAATACTTAATTATTGTATGTGTGTATTTTCATGTTGTGGTTGTGACGTCTGCGTCACTTGATTGTTTCTTTCTGATGGCGAATGGCGTTGTGCTGATTTGTTAGGTTAGATTGAGATTTTCGTTTGTGAGGATAGACAAGCGTGCTGTTATTTAAATCCGTTGTCAGGAACTAGGAACAGTAGCTCACGGGAATGTATTTTAGAGTGGAATCTGTGTGGCATGGGAATATGTAGCGTTTAAATTCGTTTGGGTCAGTGCATACTTAGAAGAAGCAAGGCACGTTTGCTACACAGTAGCAGAAGTAATTATGATTTTTAACCATGGATCCACGTCAGATTATTAGTGGTGACCATGCAGATGTTACACGGGATTCTCAGGTAAATGCGGTTGCAGACCGGGTAGAAATGCCGAACATAGAACCTGCAGATATGACGACATATTTCAGTCAGGTGACGAAAGTGAACCAGATTGCAGCAGAACAAAATGTAGGCACTGCTGGTATGAGACGTACCATCAGTGAGACTGGCAGGCCAGAATCACGAACGATATGTCACAGAATGATGGAATCTCGTTCATCTAGCCCTGGAGGTGTTAGCGATGGATCTCAGTTTGAAGCTCTCATGCAGTTTATGCAAGTGGCAGAAAGGAAGAGGGAAGAAGTAGAAAGGAAGAGGGAAGAGGCAGAAAGGAAGAGGCAAGAGGCAGAGAAAAAGAGATGGGAGAAAGAGGAGGAAAGACACAAATTAGTCATAAGAACAGTCACAGACGGTATGGATGGAGTCAAGAAAGGGATCGTAGGAATCCAAGAAGAGCTGGAGAATGTCAAGAAAATGACAGCAGAAACGCGTGAAGTCGCGGACCAGGCGAAACACGATGTCAGTACAACGCGATTGGTAGCGCAAGTAGCACTAAAGGACGCATCAGTGGTAAAGAACAAGTGAAACTGGCAAGAACTGAGGTGTGTAAGACAAAAAGGCACTTGCAACACTCCAAAAGCAAGGCAGTAAAATAGTTCAAGAAACGCAGGAAAATAATGAGTGAGGCTGCGAAACGAATCGAACAGATAGAAATCAAACAGCCCGAAATCCCTGAAGTTAAAGATCAGCAGACCCGAGTCGCCATACAAGAAAACGAGTGGGCTGAGGACGTTCAGCAGGCACATGAGCGGGTCGCGCAATTGCAAATACAATCTCGTGCGGTAGAACGCCATCGAGAGCATCACAGAAGTGAAGAAAATGTTTCGCGACTGTCCGAACCACTATATGAGGACACACTCCCTGCCCATGGGCGAATGCAGCAGGAATATGCTCCTGCCATTGCGAAACGCGTAATAGAACACGCTCCGTCGGTAACGCGCAGCATGTCAGAGACCGAGCCCGAAAACAATTGTACACGCCTAAAGAGGTCAGAAACGCTATTATGTGAATCTGACAACAGAGGGGATACCATAACAGTGCACGAGGATGGTTTGGTCACCTATACATGGAATCACGCGCTGCAGACGAGAGGGAAAATTCGTACGGCGGATACGTCCAGAATTTTCAAGTCTACAAAGAGGCAAACAACGTGTTATATCAAAAGACCTGGATGGCACAGTACGATCACGTGCTACCAGACTCTTGGCCACTGAGGTACAAGCTCCAGTCGATTGCGGAACATATGCGCGGAGTTGCGGAGAGTTGTCGCTCCTACCAAGAATGTAAGGACGCATTCCTTAGCACATACTGGTTGTAAGACGTACAGGAAAGGATAAAACAGGAGATCATGTTAGGAAAGGATTTAGGAGCGTCAGGATTCCTCAGTCCTGTCAAATTCTTCGAATCCCGGGTCAAGAAGAACCGATTCTTGGGTCAACCGAACAGTCCCAAGGAAATGAGGCACTGCTACATTTAATTACCTTTACGTTACCAAAAACTGCTCATCAGAGGTTGTAGCAATTCAATCGCAGCTTTCAAGAGTGCGCTGTGCGAACTCGATACGTGAATGAAATTCACAACTCGCGGGAAAGAAGTAGAAATAATGACCGTAAGTGGCCAGTTTCGCCAGAGAAGAATGACGATGGACGAAATGGGGGAAAAATCGACCGAATCGAAACCAGAATTCAAAATTCAGTGGGAATAACCAGCCATCATGGGGAAATAAAAGAAGACGAGGAAATTATAATCATTACAACAACAACAACTACCGCCAAAACGGAAACTGGAGAGAGCCCCAGTACTTGAACCATGGCCAACAGGAATCTAGGGACCAACATCTAAGCAATAGCAGGACGTACAACGGTCGAGGTCAATGGAATGACCAACGTAGCGAATACGTGGAATTGAGGCCACTTAACCCATCGCAGGGGTCACACAGAAAAAATTCAAACAGGCATTGACACACAGCCGCTGTGTACTAATCTCAAAACAATGCCGCAGAAACTACCGGAACGAGTGATATTAACCTGTTAGAGTACGAAGATACAAGAGAACTGCTACAGAAAGAGAAGGTGCCGTATATAAATAGTCTCCATGGATGAACTGTTTAACGTAATTTAATGTTGATATTATGTTGCTTAGCATAATTTTCCATTTGTTCTATTTCGGTGTTATTTTGTTTGTTTGTCATTTCCATTGGTTTGCAGCATGAGTCCTTGTTGTACGTGGTCAAACGAGTTGTGTATTTGTGGCATCTTCACGCCAACATTCACTGGCAAGTGGCAGATTGAATTAAAATTCCATTGCAAGTTATATCTCATCAACAACTGGCACTTTTTATGGCATGCCAAACCAGGCACATTGCAATACCGAGTACTCCAAACAGCTGAGTACTGCTATTATTTCTCTGGTCCTCACAACTGTTGTTCGATTTCCGCTCCCAGGAGAGCAAGTAGATGTGTCATAACATGACCGCAATTGAGCATCGTACCCTGTCATAGCATTATCGTAGAAAATCCTATGCAAGTATCACCATGGCCAATGAAATTGTTTCTGTTTACTTCCTGTGGTTTCTTGTACACTGCCCAAGGGACGGGTGTACGCCACTTTATGTTTTTCGTGATGTCAAGACGGTAAATCGTGCCATTGAGCATGTGCGTCTCGTTTTTCAGATGTGTTTCGTATAGTGTTAGCGGTCCACGCTTCGGGCGCGTGTTGATATTAAGACTCAGTATGTTATGCACATGTGCGTCTCGATCTTCGAATGCATTTCGTATGGTGTTAGCGGTCCACGCTTTGGGCGCGTGGGTATTTTGTACTACGCTTGTGTTTCATTTTAGCAGTAGCGATCCTGACAGAGACAGGAGGCATCCTTGTACTATGTAAAATTACGTGTACACAATCATAAAATGCCGCTACAAAGATTTCAGGCAAATCAACAACACCTGAGTGAGTAGAAACACTTCCTGACCACTTCAGCATCAGCAGACAACACCGCCGGACATCGAAAAATAAAACAGGAGTATACAAGGAATAAATTCATGAAATTTCGCTTCGGTAGTATTAGCGAAGGCGTACGGTAGTACAGTTAGTTAATATTTAGTGTTGGGAGAAGTCTGCACGTTTGGTGGAGGTATAGTGGTAGCGCCAGCGTAAAATTAGGGTGCGTGACAGGAGTAGAACTAACCAAAAAACTAACAAAAACACGCGCACACACAAACAAAGACACCTCACACCATAGAATTTACGTCCATTCAACATTAACAGGGCCCTGCAGTCATTCAATTTATTTTTGGATGTTGTGTTCTTAGTAATATTACAAAAAAATTAAGAAAACCTTTTTCAATCTTCTTTAGTTTTTTTTCTGTAAATTGATTATATCGATGAATGACATTTGTGAGAGAATATGGCACTTGACCAGAATTGAGGATTGTGCAGACTCCGGAACCAACACGCAGACTGGACGTCATGCTGCCAGCCAGTGAGGAGCGAATGGATCAGGCAGCCATAATGAGTCAGCTGTAGCAGCCCAGGTGTGGGGGACCACCCGTAGTAAATGCACCGGCCACTGCCAGCTGACGTGCCTTCGTCACGCAGCCTGGTCATCTACCAGTGGCGGTGGCACGTGTCAAGCCAGCACAGGCAATGGGACACCACCACACACTGGCAACAACGCCCTAGAAGTCAACGACCTGCCCTCCCACTAATCGAGGGCGAGCCTAATTGACTCAGTGGTATGCCGAAAGTGACGTGTTCTGTCGACAAGAGGCGAGCTAATCCGATGTCTTGCACAGGCAGGTGCGCGTTCTGATGCAGAGGCGAATGGAAAGAGTAGGGCTGTCCCAAATCGAGCTAATGCTGAATGGATTTCTACACCACGGGGTGGGTTGCATGTCAAATGCAATGCTGTCGTGCCAGTCCCTGATAGCTGATTGCGGCCTGACCAGGATGAGCCCAAGGGTCCAACTGCGGTCCACAAGATGCTGAGGATTCCAGATGCTGCCAAGATGTCAGATGCTGCCAGAGACGAGAGGGAACGCCAGAGACGTTGCCTCCACTTCTGCCACATCGTGCGCTGAGTGAGAGACCGTTCCACTCTGGCGCAAATTGCTGTTCTTCAGTCCTACCAGCCACAGTTTGTGTATACAGATCTCAATCGCCACTTGCTCTCATCAGCTGCACCTATGTAGAGAAACTTCAGTAGATTTGATCAATCAAAGTCTGCTCAGCGTCAGATCAATTCAGCTTCCGTTATCCTCATTTTTAGGGCCAGAGTGCTTGGCTCACTGATCACCTAGTTAAACTGTCTTTGCCAACCAGGATCCACTCAGTGGAGTAATAAATCACCTGTTACTTGTTTAGGGTGTCCAATATATAACTTTTTTAGTATAATTTATGTCTTGTTTGGGAAAATAAATATTGTTAGTACACTAAATTTTGCCAACATTCTCAATCAATTAAGTATCTGAAACAAGTTACCTTTCAGAGGTATATATCCTGTGGGAGAGTTTTGTCATGACCCTTTGCGCTGTGCTGCGGTATGTGCATCCTTTTTTATTTTTCATCTTAACTGAGGAAGGATCTTCGGTTGTTTTGTTTCTAGTCCAGTGCAGAGTGCAGTACCAATTAGTGGTGGTATGGATTCCACCATTCGATATTATTTCATGACTTCCCTATCCACACATTTCACTTTTTGTTACTTTGCTGTGACAGTAGCTGTATGTTACGTTCTGGCAGTACTGTCTATACACTTGACACCCAATTTGACACAAGAAGTGCAATATTCAGTTTCGTTCTCTCTGGTAAACAAACAAGAAAGGTGAAGATTGCAGAAGAAGGGCTATTTATCATTTGATGCAGAAAAAATAATTTTTATTTTATGTTTGGAAAATGCTTTATTTAAAGGCTATGAAACCAGGCCGAGAAGGTGCACATTGGGCGGATGCGAGCTGGGGCTGTAGGAGGAGGAGCAATAAAGAGCCCCTAAAAATAAAATAAAAATCTCTAAAAAACGTAAGCAGAATATCTCAGGTCCAAGTCATTAAAAAATAAAAAATAGAATGGTCAGCATGTCTGTCTGCCATGTTGTGGGCACTGGTTCGATCCTGGTCAAGTCGGAGGTTTCCCAAAGAAAAAAAAAACTATCTGATAGTCCATGGACTGCTGATAAAAATGCTGATATTTCTTTGTTTCATTTAATATGGGATACCTACGCCCGCTAAATGTAAAATTTATCAAATTTATGCGAATCAATACATATCTCACCAGCATTTTTTTTAAAAGAAAAGTGCACATCTCTTTGTTCCTAATTACATACTGTACACAAAATTCCAGTTTTCATAGCAAATATAAATTTATAATTATCGATATGCTATAAAAGATTGTTAGTGAAGATTATTTAAATTAAGAAAACATAACAAATTTTTAATTTTTGGGACAAATATGAAAAGTGAAATAGGCCTACTCTTTATTTGGACTATGTCCATTATTATACTACAGATGTGATCTCAGATTAGCAAGAGCAATGAGCATCGTAGAAACTTGGAAAACAATAATTTTCATAATATCGAGCACACCGTACAAATGCTGCGTTCTTACAGTTGTCACTGTACTTCTGCAATATGAAACCAACAGATTTGATCTGCAACAAATTTAGCGCATTTTCGCGAGAAATAACAAGACAAGCTGCCAGTCATACTGGAAGTAATGCACGAAGGTTCACCACATATCACTGCCGAACCCTCATGGGATAGAGAGCATGTGGCGCTTGGATGGCTTTGTGGATTCTGTTGTTGATCGACTCGCTATAAACGTAGCATATGATAGTTCCAGTACTGAATGTACAGGGTGTATCAAAAAGAATCATCCGATTTGGCACATCTGTATTTCTGAAACTAATGAACATATACAGTTAATTTTGTTTTTTGATGAACAGGAAACTCAAAAAGGTTTTTTTTCATATATTTTCATAGGTGTTCAATATGCCCCCTTCAGATGCACAGCATACGTCACTGCGGTATTCAAGTGGTTCCCACACTGCAGCGAGCATGTCTTGAGTTACAACTTCCATACCTGCTGTTATGCAATGCCTCAGTTCATTCATTGTTGTTGGTAACAGAGGCACATAAATAGAGTCTTCTCTAAACCTCTACAAGAAATATTGATACACAGTCATGTCCGGTGACCGTGGAGGCCAGTAATGTAAGGTTGATCCACTTGGTACAGTAATCCTCTGATTTAAAAATTCCCGCACTTCCAGATGTCAGTGTGGCAGTGCCCCATCCTGTTGGTAAATGAAGTCGTTCGAATCAGTCTCCAACTGTGGGAAAGGAAGTTCTCAAGCATATCGATATACGTGTTTCCCATAACAGTGTTTTCGGTGAAGGAAAATGGACCATACCCCATATTCTCACATTATGACTGTTCACCTTTACATTTAAATGGAATGTTGTCTCGTCACTAAACACTAAACGTGGAGGGAGACTGTCATCCTCCATTTTGCCACATCTTGCCAAGAATGAAATTACAAAACTTCACACGTTGTTGTTTGTCACCTTCGCAAAGAGCTTGCAGTAGCTGAATTTTGTATGATTTCATGTGTAAACATCGACGCAACACACGCCAGACGGATGTCGGGAACATGTTGAGCTGCCGAACTGCACGGCGAACGAATTTCTGCGGACTCCTATAGTCTGGGAGACGAGTCTTTGGTATTGACAGCTCGGTAGCGTCTTTCCGTTGCCTAGCGACCGCAGGCAGGCAGCCAATGACGGCCTGACTTTGAGCGGGTAGCAAGGGCCACGTTGCCGCTCTGAAACCCGGTCGCGCGCGCTTATGAAACTTACCAGTGTCTCGCGTGCAGGTGCGGTCGTTCGTCGTTTGTCTGAAGTTGAATTCGCAGTTTATTTCGTTTTTGTTGTTTTTAGTGTTTCTTTGTTTATGTTTCGTTGTAAACAATGTCTAGTGCGGCGGGTAGTACCAGCCCAACACAAGAAGTGAAACGGAGGAAGAAAAGTGTGCTACACACCCAGGCCCGTGAATTCGTGTGCTCTGTGAGGGATTACTTTGAGAAAGAAAAGGACAAAGGTGGGCCCTTAATTTCTGTTGTTCAGGTTGTGAAGAGAACTGCAGCAGCATTGAAAATAAGTAAGAACACTGTTGTAAAGATAGGGAAAGAACAGTATAGTGTAGATTGTGACGAGAGTGGCACAACAAAGCTGCACACACCAGGAAAGAAGCGACCGAGAAATAAGCAGGTGACCGCTTTGGACGATTTTCAGAAAGACGCTATTCGTCGTCATATATACAGCTATTATGAGAGAAGGGAACATCCCACTCTATCTAAATTACAGGTGTCGCTTCAGAAAGGCGATATCTCTTTAAAGGGAGCAAATTTTCATTGCGTACAGTGTTGAAAGACATAGGCTTCAGCTATTCACTGTTTAATGGACGCAAAATATTAATGGAAAGGACAGATGCAGTTGCATGGCGGTGCAGATTTCTGCACAGGATCATGGGTGTGGAATTCGAAAGTATAGTGTGGTTAGATGAAACTTGGGTCAATGCCAGCCATTCTTTACGTAGAGGCTGGAATGATGGAACGCCCGAGGGGACAATGGCAGTGCCTGTTGGCAAAGGAGGGCGTATTATTGTCTTACATGCAGGAACATCGAAAGGTTTTGTGCCAAACTGCTTGAAAATGTTTCGGTCAAAAAAGACGGGAGATTACCATGAAGAAATGAACAGTGTAGTATTTCAAGAATGGTTCGAGACATCGCTTATGACGAATCTGACAAGTCCATCAGTGATTGTTATGGACAACGCGCCTTATCATTCCGTTGTTCACGATAAGGCACCAACCTTGGCAACAAAAAAAGACGATATCATTCAGTGGTTGAAACGGCGAAAAGTAGATTTCAGAGAAGATTTAAGGAAGGCGGAACTGCTCGAAATTGTGGCACAAAAGAAACCCCAATTTCCAACATATGTAATTGACGAGATTGCTAAAAGGCATGAAATCGTTCGGCTTCCTCCATACCACTGTCACTTCAATGCAATTGAAGGAGTGTGGGCGCAGATAAAAAATTACATTGCTGCAAACAATAAAAAATTCACGATCTCTGAAGTGGAAACTCTCCTTCCAGCAGCTATCAATAAAGTGACAAGTGACAAGCGAGACGTGGGCTAAAATTGTAAACAGCACTGCAAGTGCCATCAGAGAGGCGGCCAAAACCGAAGGGGTTGTGGAAGAATGCATCGAAAATTTAATTATACATCTGGGAGAGAGCAGTGATAGTTCGAGTAGTGCTGAGGAAGACAATGTCAAATCAGATTCTGACAGTGATGTGAGTGCTGTTTTTCCATTACAGTAACTACAACGTATTCAGGAATGTAAGGAGGGAGTTTGCTATCGATCTACAACCAGATCATCATATTGTGAGTACTTTCTTCAGATTATAACTCTTAATACACTGACCAATTATTCTGTAGCTTGTAGTAGAACAAATATATAATGCTAATACTTAACAATGGAAACCAAAACTGCTAATGTTCAACAACTTGCGAAAATAGTTTTCATTTCAGTTGTGAAGTTTAACAAATAACTTTATTATGTTTCAGCATCTTAGATACTTGTACTAAATAGCTCTTATCAGTTTTCGAGTTAATATATTTCAAGCATTAACTTTAAATAAATTCACGCGTACCAATACGACTTGTATTTTGTCTCGCTTTTATTTCTGCTGCTAGAGAATACGTGTAGCAGACAGGGCGCCGCGTGCTGTGAGCCACGTTCGGCAACAGCGCCGTCTGCCCGCCGGAACTGTCGGTACCAATCACTCGTCTCACGGACTATAGTGAAACCATGGCGGATGCATTCTCTACGTCTGTGTCAGACACTCGGGGATGGCCCGGCGATTTGCCTGTATACAAACAATCTGTTTTTCGGAATTGTTCATGCCATCGTCTAATGCTCTGTGCTGTTGGAGGATCCACACGACACCTTGCACGAAAGTCGTGCTTATTACTGACCCGCACTGTGCAAAACTAGAACACAAAACGCTTTCTGCTGTCCCGACACCTTCACTATCCTCCATTCATCATAAGAATAAACCTGATGTAAACATTACACTATGTATTCTTCCACGTTTGCTGCAACCACATTGGCTTTTGTTTCACATGGAGCGGAAGCCAAGCTGTCTCGAGTACAGTCAAGTACGATAATGAGGATACGTTTTATGCTGTGCATTACGCGCACATCGATTCAGCGATAATATGGGGCAACTGCTTTACTGGCCCATTTGACTTGGGCAGCACTGGCCAGGCTAGAGATCCAGCTAACCTGTAGTGATGCGAAAAGTTGCAATAAAGACGTAAAAAGAGACGAGCAAAGAACAGTATAGATTTGAATGTAATTTAATATTGAAACAGAAGGAAATAATATACGGTAAAACTCAGGCGATACGCTTGTTAGGTGATCGTATAGAAAACAACACGCTCTCGATCTCAGCTAAAATAGTATTGTAATTAAAAACAAGAGATAAAAATTCCTGACTTTAACAATGGTAATTTTTCTGCATGAGCTGTGTGCGGCGTAAAAACGCACTGATAGGATTTTACCATGTTGTTGAATATTGAAGCCACTGAAGGTATTAAAGTCAGTCGTCTGGTAATCTCTTAACTCCTTACACATCGGACTAAGAGGAATACATTTCAGTACTGCTACGTTGATAACGAGCCATCAGCAACAGAATCCCAAGCCACTAAAAGTCCACATGTCCATCTCCTCTTTTATGACGGGCTGTTCTGCATTTCGCCATCGTTCGGCAGAGACGTGTCACAAAGCCGTACATTAGTCCCAGTACGTTTGGGAACTTAAATGTCTTGTTATTTTTCGCAACAAATAACTTAACTTGGCTCCAGATCAGTTCTGTTGGGTTCAGATTGCAGTGTTAAGGTGGCAACTGTAAAAATGCACCATGTGTACAGTGTGCTCAATGCGATGAAAATTATTGTTTTCTGTGTTTCTACGATGCTTACCAATCTGGCTTGTGTGAGACCACATCTGTTCTACAAAACAATGGGCATAGTCAAATAAAGAGTATTTGGTTTTTCTCCAAAGAATTTAATTGTTTAATGATTTTTTAACTTCAACAGTCTATAATTAAGAACGTGTATTTTCAATGAAAACCAGAATTTAGCTTGTGATATGTTATTAGAAACCAGAGGACGTGCATATTTCTTGATTAACAATGATTAAGTATGAATTAATTACCATACACTTGATGGATTTCTTATTTAAATGATTTAGGCATTCAAACCGAACAAAAATGTGTAAGTCCTGAGCCGTGCGTGGCTCATGTTCCCCCCATCGTGTATTTTACATCCTGTTTTTAACGTACTTCCACCTCACTATGTTAATTTAAATTACTGGTGTCACTGGTGACCCCTCTCGTAGTATCTTTGCTCGACTGCTGTTACTTCCTGGTCGTTGTCTGTCGTAAACGAATTCGGGTCGCGGGTTCAGGCTGCCAGTCAGTTGGAAAGCGTCTGGAGCACAGGCCGGACCTGCCAGTTGGGGAGTTGCAATGCGGCACTAGTGCACTCTGGTTGGAGCTGTGAGGTCTGCGTCGACATAGCTCGCCCGACCATTGCCGCCATGCATCACTTGAGCCAGGCCACGGTCTTGGTGGATTGTCGGTCGGATGAAGTGTTTTGGCTTACTGATCGTTCATGAGTCGGCTGTGTGTGTGTGCATTGACTCCCAATTTGTCTTTGTGCGTGCTTAGTTACTGTTGGGTATCGTTCAGGTCTTCGTGCAAGTGTTTGTCAGGTTGTGTGTGTAGTTGGCGTTATTTTCACTGACGACTATTTTAGCCGTTGCCGGCATTCTGAGGGTAGTCGGTCGGTTGGTGCGGACCAGGGAGTATATCTCCATGCGCTGCAGTCGGCTTGGTCTGCTGGCAGTCCCTGCGCAGTGTCGGAGCGTGTGTGCAGCTGTCTGATCGCTACGAGCTTCGTGGCTTACCGACCCCGGACGTAAAGTTGAGTGGTGTGTTAAGTACCCAAGCCACGTCCGTTCATGTTGTGCCGTTCGTTTCGGTGGTTCGCTGTTGGGGATCTTTTCCTGTGAGCAACACCGAGTATTTGTAGTGGTGAAATTGAACCGCCGTGCAGTGGAATTAACTATATTCGTTCACTTCAATTCAAAGTACACCAGCGGAATTTTCTGCCTTGTGGCCGTTAGTGTTCCTGTTACCTGCCCTGGCCACTAACGTAATTTAAGGCAGCGTCCTTTCCTCACTTGTTGTCACTGTCCAACATGGTGTGTAGTTTTAACAGCTTAATATATATTCCACTGTGGATAATCACGTCCGTAACAGTTTGGCTTTTGAGTTATTATGTACCGATTGATGGCTAGCAAGTCGTTTGGTCGGTCGGTCCGTGACTGTTTCTTGGTTGGGTTACCGACAGATCGGGTGTAGCTGGACCCACCGCCTGCCTCACCTAAGTGAACGTTAATGTTTCGAAGACAGGCTCATCCCGTCCTGGAGGCGTCTGGGTGCCGTTGTCTATACTGTCCTTTTCATGGGTGTTTAATGGTCTGTTTGTAATCTATTATAGCCAATGCTTTAAAGAAATTTTTTTTTATTGTGTTTTATGTAAATCAATTTATGTAAATCAATTGTGGGCCTTCAGCCGCTTAAAACCTTATTCTTAATTTTAGTTATTGTCGTTGCGTTGATTTTTCATTTAATGTGCGTTCCCCCGTTGAAAACTTAAAGGTTAAGGTACGAGGTGCGGCTAGAAAAAAACCGGACTGATGCTGGAAAAAACATTTATTTGCAATTATTTACAATTTCATGTTATCTCCTTCAATGTACTCTCCTCCTCGGTCTCTACACCGCTCCATACGAATTTTCCACTGTTCATAGCAATGCTGCAGATCATTTTCGGTAAGTCCATACATTACTTCCGTCGCTTTTTCTTTTACTGCTTCAACAGTCTCAAATCTAGTTCCTTTCAAAGCTGACTTGACTTTAGGGAAAAGAAAAAAGTCACAGGGGGCCAAATCAGGTGAGTAGGGTGGATGATCTAAGATGGGAATGTTGTGTTTTGCCAAAAACGTCTTCACTGACAACGCACTGTGAGCTGGGGCATTGTCTTGGTGAAGGATCCATGACTTTTTTCTCCACAAATCGTTCCGTTTTCTCCGTATTCGCTCACGTAGGGTAGCCAGGACGCTAATGTAGTAATGCTGATTCACTGTTTGTCCCTCTGGTACCCAATCAATGTGCACAATCCCTTTGATGTCAAAAAAAAAAACAATCATCATTGCCTTGAATTTCGATTTTGACATTCGTGCTTTTTTTTGTCGTGGAGAACCAGGAGTTTTCCAATGCATCGATTGGCGTTTAGTTTCGGTATCGTAAGTAAAAAACCACGATTCATCGCAAGTAATAACATTTTGTAAGAAGGTGGGATCACTTTCAATGTTTTCCAGGATGTCAGAACAAATCATTCTTCGACGTTCCTTCTGTTCAATTGTGAGACTCTTTGGAACCATTTTTGAACACACTTTGTTCATGTTGAAACTTTCATGAAGAATCTGCCTAACACTTTCCTTGTCAACTCCAGTTAACTCAGGCACTGCTCTGATTGTTAAACGGCGATCTTGTCGAACAAGTTTACCGATTTTTTCAATGTTTGCATCAGTTTTTGCTGACAATGGTCTGCCAGTGCGAGTGTCATCACTGGTGTCTTCGCGGCCATCTTTAAATCGTTTAAACCACCCAAACACTTGTGTTCGCGATAAACAATCATCGCCGTACACTTGTTGTAACATTACAAACGTTTCACTTGCAGATTTTCCTAGTTTGAAACAAAATTTGATGTTAACACGCTGTTCTTTCTGTACACTCAACATTTTCCGACGCACAGACAAAACGTCAACTACTTAAAACAGACGCCACGGGCAGACTGAGTGCAGGAGGCAGATGAAACTCGAGCAGTAGGCGGAGCGAGAGTCACGTGACAGGCCACGCGACTTTCAGCCTTATTGCATTCGTTTTATTGTTTCACCAGTACTAGTCCGGTTTTTTTCTAGCCACACCTCATATTTTGAATTTTTGGAAAATCAACTGTGGGCCTTCAGCCGCTTAAAGCCTTATTCTCAAAATGTCCCCTTAAGCGAAAACACTGTGGCCTTCTGCCTTAAAAGATTTTGGTTATATATTTTAAAATTTTGAAACTTAATTGTGGCCTTCAGCCGTTTGTATTGCACCTTGTATATGTTTTTTCTATCCACTTTTGTTTTCAGGCTTTCCACCTAGCTGTGATATATATTAATTATTTTATTTGCAATTTTAACTGCATGTCTTCAGTCACTTGAAATTTATCTTGTTGCCTTTTAAGATTTCTTGATTTAATGCCTTCAGCCGTGAAAGAATTGGATTTTGAAACTCGTAGTTGTAAAGGTTCGGCTCTGTGCCGTTTGTGATTAAAAGTGTTATTAAATTACAGTAAATTACAATTTTGAAGTGAAACTGACTGACGCCTTATTTGGCCCTCTCCACAATCCTAATCACTTGTTCTGCCCATCGGGTTTAGCGGGATTTTTGAAGTGCCGCTCGCAGTCTCTGACACTACCGAGTACGCCATGTACAACTTTTTTTTTTTTTTTAGTTGGCTGTATTTGGTTGTAGGAGAAGTCATATGACATCTGTTGAAGTTCGTTGTTGATCCTTTCACTCAGTTTTTTTATTACAGAGGCCAGCCAGCCTTCTCTCTTTTTTGTTGGTCTCATTTTTTTCGTTATTGTTTGTTCTATTTGTTCGGGACGGATGCCCCATGATGCTTGTTCAAGTTCGTCATTCATCAATTAACTCAGTTTTTTTCTTTTATTACAGAGGGCAGTTAACCCTCTGGATGAACACACTGAGCTACCGTGCTGGCTGGGTTACCCTAGGGTCCTGTTCTCGTTTTTGTTTTATATTGTTCGTTGAATTTGTTCAGGGCGGACGTCCGATGACACCCATTCAGGCTCTACGTTGATCCGTTCACTCAGGTTTTTTATTACAGAGTGCAACTAACCTTCTCACTGAATACTCTGAGCTATTGTGCCGGCTGGGGTAGCCCAGGGTTCTGTCCCCATTTTTGTTACATATTGTTCGTTGACTTCATTCGGGGTGGACATCCGATGACATGCGTTCAAGCTCTTCGTTGATCCGTTCACTCAGTTTCTTTTTTCATAGAGGGCAGCTAACCCTCTGATCGAACACCCTCAGCCACTGTGCCAGCTCATTAAATGTGTTTCCCTTCCATTTAGTACGTATTGTTTTTCAAAAAGACGTCAGAGCCGATTTTTCTCTGCAGTCTTGTGTGAAAACATCAAGAACAACTCGTTTCTAGCCATTAACGGTGTTCTGCACGCGTGTTACACTATGAAGCAGGAAGCAGTATCATCCATTTTCACAGTATGTATGAACAGCGAGACAATTACCGTACAAGTAGCATTTAAGACCGTTACAGGGACTGTAACTGTACATGATCTTTGAAATAAAAATTACATAGCCAAAGTATGATTAACAAAATCGTTGATGGCTGTTAATACATCAGAATATATTAAAGTTTCATACACAGTGACATAGTAATAAGATTTCTAATACATAGGTTGGACCTGCACAATGTGATCAAAAGTATTCGGACACCTGGCTGAAAATGACTTACAAATTCGGGGATAGTGATTGCATCTTTCAACACGATCGAGCACCTGTTCATAATGAACGGCCTGTGGTTACACGACAATAACATCCCTGTAATAGACTGGCCTGCAGAGAGTTTACTTTTCCAGCAGTGTGTTGTTCACATACATATCTCAAATAACATTATAGTTATGATTTTTTAAAATCGGCTGATTCTTTTTGATACACCATGTATTTCTCGGATTTGGATATTGAATGAGTTTAGAGATTACCAGCCTACTGACTGTAAGTAATGTCTTCAGTGGCTTCAATATTTGACTATACGCTGAAAACCCAGCAACATGCGTTTACGTCACATACACAGCTCTCTCAGAAAAAATACCCTGTGTTTAAGGTAACCTTGTGTTTGAGTTAAGAATTTTCATCCCTCTTGTTTTTAAGTACAACGCTACATTAGCTAAGGACGAGAGAATGATATACATTCCATCTGGTTCCTTGAGCAGCGCGCGCCATTCTTGGCGTTCGTCGAATATTGTTTCATTCTCTTTAAAAATTAAATGACATTCGAAGCTATATTGTTTCTCTGTTTCTCTCTTTCTACATCTGAACTGCAAATGATCAAATCACTGCTGGCTAATAGGACCAACTGGCTGGCTACTGTTGTACAAGTTAAATGCACCGGTAAAGCTGTTGTCCGTACGATCCCTCAGGCGATGTGCACGTAATGCACAGCATAAACCGTATCGTTATTATCGTACTTGACTGTATTCGAGGCAGCTTGGTTTTCGCCCCACGTGAAACGAAATAAATGAGATTCCAGCAAACGTGGAAGAATATATGGTGTAATGTTTTTCCAGCAAACATGGAAGAATATATGGTGTAACGTTTTCATCAGATTTATTCTTATGAAGAACACAGCATAGCCAGTCTTCCAACGATCCAGCAGAAAAAGTTCACTTATTCTCCGATCAGGCGTTAGAAGGACAGGGTGTTTTGTGAGTGATCTTTGCTGTTAACATGTGCGCGTGAATCGTGAAGTGGTCGGAAGAATATGTAATGTTTCTGGCAGCAGACTATATATGTCATAGATGCTTGTTACACCACGACACAAATGCCGAACATAAATGAATGTTAGTGAAGCCTGACATTGTCACGAAGGAGATAGCGGTCGTAACGTAATTTATTAAGTAAAAAATTTTTAATGCCTAGACTGTAACTTTCATTATACAATAAATTAAAGCACAATGACTATTTTCGGTTGCTTTCTACAACAATCTTCAGATCGTCGTAAAAAAGAGTATAATATGCTTTGAAAAACAACACCAGTAGCTACAGTCATGCAATGATGTACATTTGCATTATAGGCCAACTGGACTAAGTACATAGTTAAAAGCTTCATCATGAGAGAGCCAAGTTGTAAACCATAATCTCGCAAGATGCATGTAACAAAAAAGGAAAATGGCTAGTTGCATTAGTGAAAACTGCATCAAATGCCCGTTGTTTGTAATTGTACAGGGGAAATTATAAGAACCTGCAACAGACGATTACCTTTAAAACCATATCAAGTAGACAGACTGCTATCCTTAAACAAACAATGATGGGCAATGGCTATAAAATATCAAACATCACAAACTGATGCAATAGGATAAAGAAAGACGAAATGTCAGACCAGAATAAGACACTCCCTAATGTCAATAGCAATCGTACAACTAAAGTTAAATTTACAGTTAAGATCTAAACTGGTCATGTGTCACACGAAATCGAGCAATGCTTCCGCAGCATTGGTATTAGGATTGGAATGCAGACTCCTAAATCGTTTAAGGGGCACACGATACCGGATAGTCCCAGAGCCCAGTAAGTTCCATAAGTCGAGTGTTTACCTGTGACATGTACTATATTGGACAGACAGGCCGCTACATATGTTTTAGGGAGCATAATTATTCTCAAAATAAAACAGCTTTTGGCTCGCATATTGTCACAGAAAGGCATACGGTGCAGGACATTGATCAAGGGTTAGAAATACTACATTAAGCTTCAAAGGGAAGAAAACTTCATTTGCTCGAAGAATTAGATATTTATTCCAGTATGAAAAAGGTTTTGAATGAGCAGAAAGAGTTCAGCCAGAGTTATTTCTTCAGTATTTTCGATGAGCTCTTAGAGAAAATTTAGTCATTACTAATCTGTGGTCACAAGCTGCGCTTGCCTGCAATGCGGAACTCTTGCTTCACTCGAGGTGGCGCCTGCCATCAGTTGTCACCTCATCTCGACGAATATTTTTACCACTGACTGAAAAAGTGTTATTCTTCATAACATTGTAGCTCTTCGGCTATTTGGGTATTTTACTTTTTATCATCATCAGCCAGTTCTATCACTTAATGATGTGGCTTCTGTTGTTTTGGCAGAAGAGCCAACACCTTGTTACTAGTGCAGGGCGAAATGCACGCGTTTTAGCTCACGCAGGCTGGCGTGAGGAGGGAAGGACTATGCTGACGTGAGGTCTGGAATATGACAAGGAATTAGAATTCAGAAAGCGGACGTAATTAGTTTGATACTTAACTTTAATCCATTAATGATGAACGTCGCTCTTGACGGTACATGATTCGCAATATTGTCTGTTCAGAATTCATTCTAATTACTGGATATGGCGCCTTGCTAAGTCTTAGCAAATGACGTAGCTCAAGGCTATGCTAAACTATCGTCTCTGCAAATGAGAGCGTATGTAGGCAGTGAACCATCGCTAGCAAAGTCGGCTGTACAACTTGGGCGAGTGCTAGGGAGTCTCTCCAGACTAGACTGCCGTGTGGCGGCGCTCGGTCTGCAATCACTGATACTGGCGACACGTGGGTCTGACGTATACTAACGGACCGCGGCCGATTTAAAGGCTACCACCTAGAAAGTGTGGTGTCTGGCGGTGACACCTCTCGCGTCCGTCGGCCGTCGTAATTTAATATATTGCAGGTTAATTCAAGGAAGGCGGACACGAAGTGAACAACGATATTAAATCAATATATTATCTGCTTAATTAGTATAAATATGCTTACATTTGCCAGCACTCGCAAGATGTCCGTCTACACGCAACCAAGACAAGAGAAGAAGTGAAGACGACTAAAAAATTAACAAAAGAGCGTATCTTGTTGTCTCTTTAGACCATTTTGTTATATTTCTTTGCACTCTAAACTTACACAGAGAAATTATTATAATACGGGTACATGATAAAAAATCTATATTATTCAAGTTTTAAATGTCTCTTCTTTAAAAATACTGTTTTTTAAGTCTTTTCTTATTATTTCACTGGGGACGCTATACACCACAGCCTCTATGAGTCGGCGTGTAACAAAGCATCCCAGTAAGATCTTCCATTTCTTCCGATCTGAGCTTCTCGTTGCCAATTGAATCGCACTGTCTTCCGTATATCTTCCTATAGGGCTTTCTTGGTAAATTGGGCTCCAGTCTAGGACTTGTTTAGACCATCTACCATCTTTTGTTCGAGCATCATGACCAGCCCACTGCCATTTCAGTGTATTTGCTCTTTCCATTATGTCGGTGCCTTTTGTTGTTCGTCTTATTTCAAATGCTCTCTTCCTGTCTTTTTTCGTGTAACCCAACATTGATCTTTCCATTCCTCTTTGGGCTACTATTAACTTCCTAACAATGAACTCATTTAATGTCCATGTTTCGCAGCCATAAGTTATTACTGGCAATATACATTACTCAAAAATAAGTTGCTTCAGCCTAACCGACATCTTAGATTTCAAACTTGAAGAGTGCCTCCCATAAGCTTGCCAGTACAATTTAATTCGTCGTAATATTTCTGGTTTTAAATCTCTTTTCATGTTTATCAGTTGACCCAGATAGATATATTCTGTGACACTTTGGAGTTGTGTACTTCCAGCTGATATACTTCCCTCAGGTGTCAATTCATTGTTCATTATCTTGGTTTTATCAATGTTCATTTTTAGTCAAACTTCAGAGCACACTAATGAAAGTTCGTTAACTAATACTTGAAGTTCTTCTATGTCATTTTCAAATAGGACAATATCATCTGTAAGCTTCAAGTTGTTCAGTCTTTTTCCGAGAACCTGGATTCCCTTTTCTACCCAATTCAGTGTAAACATGGCTTTCTCTAAGACTGCTGAAAATAGTTTGGGAGACATAGAATCACCTTGCTTTACACCCTCTTCAATGGGAAATTCATCAGTATCTTGGGCAACGCTCACGAAGGCTGTGGAGGTTTTGTAAATGTTATTTAGGATTTTGATATAGCCCTTTTGATATGTTCTACTCATTTTTGTTTTAGAGCCGCAAACATAGCTGGGTGACTGATCGAATCAAAGGCCTTTTCAAAGTCTATAAAAGCAAGGCAAACGGGTAGATGGTATTCTTTTATATATATCGGAACTTATATTTCATTAATGATGATTCGATCTCTCCCAGTTTTCTATAATGATTCCCTCGTGGTATTGCATTAGGTATAAATTAAACTTTACCTTCATTTTTATTCGCCATTACTATCTTCTTTGTAAATGTTGGTTACTTCAGTTGACCAGCAGGAATCCTTGCATAACTCAGGTTGTTTTGGCGTGCCTTGCCAGGCTTTTGGGCTTGTAGCATTTTACTTTTAATCTTCGTTTTACAAGAATGACTATTTTATACTCCATGATGGATCACTCCTTTATAAGTCAGGCTATAGAACAGCTGATAATTCTTTTTACCGTCGTATATATTGTTCTCACTATGATAACTGTTGTACAATTGCAAACATTGGGTTCAAAATCATGCTTTTTCTCAAACCAAACAAACCGCCCACTGATACCACATCATACTGCCCCATCTCAGTGTTTAGTAAGGTCTGTGAATCCGACTCCTCCCGACCCATCCACTGCCATCTGCACCAACTCCATCTACTTCCTATTACCCAGTGTAGCTTCAGTCTCTCCTCCTCTCAACTACTGAACCTCACCTATCTCGTATCCCAACAGCTCAACAACCGTAAATCCGCCATCTTTGCCTCACTTGACCAAGGGAAAGCATACAACCTTGTATGGCATTCCTGTCTCCTTTTCGAAATCCAGGCTTATGTGTTTCCAATCAACTGTATCCACCTTATTGTATCCTTCCTCTCTGATCGCCCACCCTTTGTCATTGTTAACAACACCAGTTTCCATACCTTCCACCTCACTGCAGGTTCCATTCCCTCCTCTTTCCCTTACCTCGTATGCACTGCCCATATGCCCAAACCACCTCCTCCCATTCACCTCCTTCAGTACACTGATGACTTCGCTTTCCATGATCCAGAAATACCAGTGATCCCTCCAAATCCGCCTCAGTCAGTTTACCTTTTGGTGTAACCAAGTGCTCCTTAAGATTAACCCTACATAACCCAGGCAGTAATTATAGGACACATCACCCACATCTTCTGTCTTCATGACTTCTACCTCACCATTTTCGACAGTCTTTTCCAACTGACTAACACACTAAAATACCTTGAACTAACCTTTGACCAGCAACTAATGTGGAAAAATCACCTACTAACCACCCAATAGAAGGCCCACAGTATACTAAAACTACAAAGCAGGGAAAAATGGGGCTACATCCCTCCACTGTACTTCACACATACAAATCCCTTTTCCATCCCATCCTTTTGGTATCCAAATGTTGCCTGGGTAATCGCCCCTCCCCAGTTCTACAAGTCCCTCCAGATGCTCAGATGGCATGCTTTTCGTATCAGGTTATCTTCCCCAATCAGGATCCTTTTCAAACTCCTAACATTCTCACCTCTCCTCACTCACAGGGAACCCCTCTCAATAGCCTACACCGTCCGTAAACTCGACTCCAAGAATCCAATTGTGTCCCCTCTCCTTTTCCAGTCTTAATGTGCTGCCACACCTCTTCCTACACATCCCACCAACCCTCCTCCTGTACACACTCCATTTGCACTCCCAAAGAAATTTCAATCGTCTCCCTATCCCAGATCACGAGCTCCCCTCCAGCATACATGCATATTACCTAATCTGAACTCACTCTACTGCATCCAACTTCCGACGGTCTCCTTCCTCATCTTTTTTCCCATATCATATCTCCACCATTTCGCCATTCTCTGTCGCCCCCACTCCCTTTTCCTTCCAAATCTATAGATCCGAATACCAGCCAACCCTATCCCCTTGTCCCTCACAGCCACGCCTGCCTCGTCACCACCTCATACCAGTCCTCAGTCGTCATCACCGTCACTCTCCTATCTCCCTCAATACCCACCTTTCTTTTCATCAACAACCTACTGTCCCATAACAGGTCCTTTTCCAGTTTTAGTGAAATTGTACGGTGCTCCATTTTTAATGGTTACTGTATCTTCCGTTGTGTTCAGTGTTTTACAAGTGTTTTTTCAAGAGTTTAGTGTTTAAGTGTTTTTAACTGTGCGGTCTGTCCACATTTTTATCACTATTTTGAAACAATTCATGAAGACAGTATTATATTATTTCAGTTAACGTCATCTTTTAAAATAATTTCAAATGCATGGTACATATGTCTCGCCTTTTTTGTTTTAACTTCTAAGTTAAAGTAATTTGATGAATTTTGTACTTACGCAACTGACCATGCTTCTGTATGAGTCTTGCGGGATTACGGTTTACAACTTAGCTCGCTCACATCGAAGCTTTTAACTACATAGTGGCTGAGAGTCCTGTAGGCCAATAATACGAACGCATGTCATCGCATGACTAAGCTACCAATGTTTCCAAAGCATATTCTACTCTTTTTTACGACAATCCGAAGATGGTTGTAAAAAGCGACCGAAAATAGTCATCGCACTTTAACTATATAATGAAAACTGCGGTCTATGGATTTTGCGTTAAAAAACTTTATTTAATAAAAAAGAAAGGTGATTGGTAGAAAATGGGCCAAGCACTCAGAGGTCCAACTGGTGGCAAGAGAAAGGCGACAAATTCGTTAGATGCTCCCATGAGGCGGGCACGGAGTGTATTTGTTTTTATTTATTTTTATTAAAATGTAATAGGACAATAAATTTCTTTGAAACAAAAAAGGAAAAATGTGTATTTATTATGCATATTAAACGTAAATATCGATAGAAGATCTCGTCTTTGTCATCGCTGACGTTCATTTTAACTGTAATTACATGGCTGATACGTCACTGTTATTGGTCAAATGTTCGGTTTCCCTATAAAATTGCAGTACGGCTGTCGGGCTTGTTATCAGTGATGTGTGCCAGTATGGCTGTGACTCG